>NW_027184648.1:0-150990 GCF_032405125.1 Capricornis sumatraensis
AGAGCACAAGGCTCACAGGGCCCCTGGCTGTGGTCTGCAGCCCCACACACGCGGAGGCTGACTCGGTGAGCGCCCAGAAGGTGCCTGACAGACGTCATTTCTCTAGTGCTCTCCTCCCCAGCAGAGCCCTGTGCAGGTTTTTGGGGCCTGCCCCTGCGTGTCTGGGCTCCCGTCCACAGCCCCAGCTCAGGGAAGCAGCTCCTGAGCCAAGACCTGTGGGAGGCGCAGGGGGCCCCGCCTGGAAGCCTAGTTTACAGCATGCGGGAAGCGAGCCTCCTCGGGAGAAGAGAAGGCAGCCCTGCTGTGTGCGGCTGCATTCACTGCTTTGGCTGAGCCGAGTGCGCCTCCAGTACGGCAGAGCTCCAGCTCTGCTCAGAGGCCCGATCTGGCAGAGTTGCTGGCGTGAGGCTGCTCTGCCCTGGGCGAGCCTTGCCCAGACTTGCCTCGCGGCTAAGCTTCCAGTCCAGGAAGGAGCAGGCTGCGCGAGACTGGGAGATGCTACTGGCGCCTTCCTGGCCTCAGCTCCTCTCCTGCCTTGCCTTTGCACCTAGTCCTCAGGCGTTCTTGTGGAGGGCTTAGTTGCCGGTGGGTTGCACACTGCCAAGCGCTCCAGCAGTGAGGGCTCTATTAGAGGCAATGGGAGGGCAACTGAAGGGCTCCTCCAGCGGTTGCTTGACCGCCCAGACTCAGCACAGCACGGAGAGCACAAGGCTCACAGGGCCCCTGGCTGGGGTCTGCAGCCCCACACACTCGGAGGCTGACTCGGTGAGCGCCCAGAAGGTGCCTGACAGACGTCATTTCCCTAGTGCTCTCCTCCCCGGCTGAGACATGTGCAGGTGGTTGGGGCCTGCCCCTGCGTGTCTGGGCTCCCGTCCAGAGCCCCAGCTCAGGGAAGCAGCTCCTGAGCCAAGACCTGTGGGAGGCGCAGGGGGCCCCGCCTGGAAGCCTAGTTTACAGCATGCGGGAAGCGAGCCTCCTCGGGAGAAGAGAAGGCAGCCCTGCTGTGTGCGGCTGTATTCACTGCTTTGGCGGAGCCGAGTGCGCCTCCAGTACGGCAGAGCTCCAGCTCTGTTCAGAGGCCCGATCTGGCAGAGTTGCTGGCGTGAGGCTGCTCTGCCCTGGGCGAGCCTTGCCCAGACTTGCCTCTCGGCTAAGCTTCCAGTCCAGGAAGGAGCAGGCTGCGCGAGCCTGGGAGATGCTACTGGCGCCTTCCTGGCCTCAGCTCCTCTCCTGCCTTGCCTTTGCCCCTAGTCCCCAGGCGTTCTTGTGGAGGGCTTAGTTGCCGGTGGGTTGCACTCTGCCAAGCGCTCCAGCAGTGAGGGCTCTATTAGAGGCAATGGGAGGGCAACTGCAGGGCTCCTCCAGCGGTTACTTGACCGCCCAGACTCAGCACAGCACGGAGAGCACAAGGCTCACAGGGCCCCTGGCTGGGGTCTGCAGCCCCACACACGCGGAGGCTGACTCGGTGAGCGCCCAGAAGGTGCCTGACAGACGTCATTTCCCTAGTGCTCTCCTCCCCAGCAGAGATGTGTGCAGGTGGTTGGGGCCTGCCCCTGCGTGTCTGGGCTCCCGTCCACAGCCCCAGCTCAGGGAGGCAGCTCCTCAGCCAAGACCTGTAGGAGGCGCGGGGCGCCCCCGCCTGGAAGCCTAGTGCACAGCATGCGGGAAGCTAGCCTCCTTGGGAGAAGAGGAGGCAGCCCAGATGCGTGGGGCTGCAATCACTGCTTGGGCGGAGCCGAGTGCGCCTCCAGTACGGCAGAGCTCCAGCTCTGCTCAGAGGCCCGATCTGGCAGAGTGCTGGCGTGAGGCTGCTCTGCCCTGGGCGAGCCTTGTCCAGACTTGCCTCGCCGATAGGCTTCCAATCCAGAAAGGAGCGGGCTGCGCGAGACTGGGAGATGCTACTAGCGCCTTCCTGGCCTCAGCTCCACTCCTGCCTTGCCTTTGCACCTAGTTCCCAGGCGTTCTTGTGGAGGGCTTAGTTGCCGGTGGGTTGCACACTGCCAAGCGCTCCAGCTTGAGGGCTCTATTAGAGGCAAAGTGAGGGCATCTGGAAGTCTATTATTACGGTTGCTTGACCGCCCAGACTCAGCACAGCACGGAGAGCACAAGGCTCACAGGGCCCCTGGCTGTGGTCTGCAGCCCCACACACGCGGAGGCTGACTCGGTGAGCGCCCAGAAGGTGCCTGACAGACGTCATTTCCCTAGTGCTCTCCTCCCCGGCAGAGACGTGTGCAGGTGGTTGGGGCCTGCCCCTGCGTGTCTGGGCTCCCGTCCACAGCCCCAGCTCAGGGAAGCAGCTCCTGAGCCAAGACCTGTGGGAGGCGAAGGGGGCCCCGCATGGAAGCCTAGTTTACAGCATGCGGGAAGCGAGCCTCCTCGGGAGAAGAGAAGGCAGCACTGCTGTGTGCGGCTGTATTCACTGCTTTGGCGGAGCCGAGTGCGCCTCCAGTACGGCAGAGCTCCAGCTCTGCTCAGAGGCCCGATCTGGCAGAGTTGCTGGCGTGAGACTGCTCTGCCCTGGGCGAGCCTTGCCCACACTTGCCTCGCGGCTAGGCTTCCAGTCCAGGAAGGAGCAGGCTGCGCGAGACTGGGAGATGCTACTGGCGCCTTCCTGGCCTCAGCTCCACTCCTGCCTTGCCTTTTCCCCTAGTCCCCAGGCGTTCTTGTGGAGGGCTTAGTTGCCGGTGGGTTGCACACTGCCAAGCGCTCCAGCAGTGAGGGTTCTATTAGAGGCAATGGGAGGGCAACTGCAGGGCTCCTCCAGCGGTTGCTTGACCGCCCAGACTCAGCACAGCACGGAGAGCACAAGGCTCACAGGGCCCCTGGCTGTGGTCTGCAGCCCCACACACGCGGAGGCTGACTCGGTGAGCGCCCAGAAGGTGCCTGACAGACGTCATTTCTCTAGTGCTCTCCTCCCCAGCAGAGACGTGTGCAGGTTTTTGGGGCCTGCCCCTGCGTGTCTGGGCTCCCGTCCACAGGCCCAGCTCAGGGAAGCAGCTCCTGAGCAAAGACCTGTGGGAGGCGAAGGGGGCCCCGCATGGAAGCCTAGTTTACAGCATGCGGGAAGCGAGCCTCCTCGGGAGAAGAGAAGGCAGCACTGCTGTGTGCGGCTGTATTCACTGCTTTGGCGGAGCCGAGTGCGCCTCCAGTACGGCAGAGCTCCAGCTCTGCTCAGAGGCCCGATCTGGCAGAGTGCTGGTGTGAGGCTGCTCTGCCCTGGGCGAGCCTTGCCCAGACTTGCCTCGCGGCTAGGCTTCCAATCCAGAAAGGAGTGGGCTGCGCGAGTCTGGGAGATGCTACTGGCGCCTTCCTGGCCTCAGCTCCACTCCTGCCTTGCCTTTGCACCTAGTTCCCAGGCGTTCTTGTGGAGGGCTTAGTTGCCGGTGGGTTGCACACTGCCAAGCGCTCCAGCTTGAGGGCTCTGTTAGAGGCAAAGTGAGGGCATCTGGAAGTCTATTATTACGGTTGCTTGACCGCCCAGACTCAGCACAGCACGGAGAGCACAAGTCTCACAGGGCCCCTGGCTGGGGTCTGCAGCCCCACACACGCGGAGGCTGACTCGGTGAGCGCCCAGAAGGTGCCTGACAGACGTCATTTCCCTAGTGCTCTCCTCCCCAGCAGAGACGTGTGCAGGTGGTTGGGGCCTGCCCCTGCGTGTCTGGGCTCCCGTCCACAACCCCAGCTCAGGGAAGCAGCTCCTCAGCCAAGACCTGTAGGAGGCGCGGGGCGCCCCCGCCTGGAAGCCTAGTGCACAGCATGCGGGAAGCGAGCCTCCTTGGGAGAAGAGGAGGCAGCCCAGATGCGTGGGGCTGCAATCACTGCTTGGGCGGAGCCGAGTGCGCCTCCAGTACGGCAGAGCTCCAGCTCTGCTCAGAGGCCCGATCTGGCAGAGTGCTGGCGTGAGGCTGCTCTGCCCTGGGCGAGCCTTGTCCAGACTTGCCTCGCGGCTGGGCTGCCAATCCAGAAAGGAGTGGGCTGCGCGAGACTGGGAGATGCTACTGGCGCATTCCTGGCCTCAGCTCCACTCCTGCCTTGCCTTTGCACCTAGTTCCCAGGCGTTCTTGTGGAGGGCTTAGTTGCCGGTGGGTTGCACACTGCCAAGCGCTCCAGCTTGAGGGCTCTGTTAGAGGCAAAGTGAGGGCATCTGGAAGTCCATTATTACGGTTGCTTGACCGCCCAGACTCAGCACAGCACGGAGAGCACAAGGCTCACAGGGCCCCTGGCTGTGGTCTGCAGCCCCACACACGCGGAGGCTGACTCGGTGAGCGCCCAGAAGGTGCCTGACAGACGTCATTTTCTAGTGCTCTCCTCCCCAGCAGAGCCCTGTGCAGGTTTTTGGGGCCTGCCCCTGCGTGTCTGGGCTCCCGTCCACAGCCCCAGCTCAGGGAAGCAGCTCCTGAGCCAAGACCTGTGGGAGGCGCAGGGGGCCCCGCCTGGAAGCCTAGTTTACAGCATGCGGGAAGCGAGCCTCCTCGGGAGAAGAGAAGGCAGCCCTGCTGTGTGCGGCTGCATTCACTGCTTTGGCTGAGCCGAGTGCGCCTCCAGTACGGCAGAGCTCCAGCTCTGCTCAGAGGCCCGATCTGGCAGAGTTGCTGGCGTGAGGCTGCACTGCCCTGGGCGAGCCTTGCCCAGACTTGCCTCGCGGCTAAGCTTCCAGTCCAGGAAGGAGCAGGCTGCGCGAGACTGGGAGATGCTACTGGCGCCTTCCTGGCCTCAGCTCCACTCCTGCCTTGCCTTTTCCCCTAGTCCCCAGGCGTTCTTGTGGAGGGCTTAGTTGCCGGTGGGTTGCACACTGCCAAGCGCTCCAGCAGTGAGGGTTCTATTAGAGGCAATGGGAGGGCAACTGCAGGGCTCCGCCAGCGGTTGCTTGACCGCCCAGACTCAGCACAGCCCGGAGAGCACAAGGCTCACAGGGCCCCTGGCTGTGGTCTGCAGCCCCACACACGCGGAGGCTGACTCGGTGAGCGGCCAGAAGGTGCCTGACAGACGTCATTTCTCTAGTGCTCTCCTCCCCAGCAGAGACGTGTGCAGGTTTTTGGGGCCTGCCCCTGCGTGTCTGGGCTCCCGTCCACAGCCCCAGCTCAGGGAAGCAGCTCCTGAGCCAAGACCTGTGGGAGGCGCAGGGGGCCCCGCCTGGAAGCCTAGTTTACAGCATGCGGGAAGCGAGCCTCCTCGGGAGAAGAGAAGGCAGCCCTGCTGTGTGCGGCTGCATTCACTGCTTTGGCTGAGCCGAGTGCGCCTCCAGTACGGCAGAGCTCCAGCTCTGCTCAGAGGCCCGATCTGGCAGAGTTGCTGGCGTGAGGCTGCTCTGCCCTGGGCGAGCCTTGCCCAGACTTGCCTCGCGGCTAAGCTTCCAGTCCAGGAAGGAGCAGGCTGCGCGAGACTGGGAGATGCTACTGGCGCCTTCCTGGCCTCAGCTCCTCTCCTGCCTTGCCTTTGCACCTAGTCCTCAGGCGTTCTTGTGGAGGGCTTAGTTGCCGGTGGGTTGCACACTGCCAAGCGCTCCAGCAGTGAGGGCTCTATTAGAGGCAATGGGAGGGCAACTGAAGGGCTCCTCCAGCGGTTGCTTGACCGCCCAGACTCAGCACAGCACGGAGAGCACAAGGCTCACAGGGCCCCTGGCTGGGGTCTGCAGCCCCACACACGCGGAGGCTGACTCGGTGAGCGCCCAGAAGGTGCCTGACAGACGTCATTTCCCTAGTGCTCTCCACCCCGGCTGAGACGTGTGCAGGTGGTTGGGGCCTGCCCCTGCGTGTCTGGGCTCCCGTCCACAGCCCCAGCTCAGGGAAGCAGCTCCTGAGCCAAGACCTGTGGGAGGCGCAGGGGGCCCCGCCTGGAAGCCTAGTTTACAGCATGCGGGAAGCGAGCCTCCTCGGGAGAAGAGAAGGCAGCCCTGCTGTGTGCGGCTGTATTCACTGCTTTGGCGGAGCCGAGTGCGCCTCCAGTACGGCAGAGCTCCAGCTCTGCTCAGAGGCCCGATCTGGCAGAGTGCTGGTGTGAGGCTGCTCTGCCCTGGGCGAGCCTTGCCCAGACTTGCCTCGCGGCTAGGCTTCCAATCCAGAAAGGAGTGGGCTGCGCGAGACTGGGAGATGCTACTGGCGCCTTCCTGGCCTCAGCTCCACTCCTGCCTTGCCTTTGCACCTAGTTCCCAGGCGTTCTTTTGGAGGGCTTAGTTGCCGGTGGGTTGCACACTGCCAAGCGCTCCAGCTTGAGGGCTCTGTTAGAGGCAAAGTGAGGGCATCTGGAAGTCTATTATTACGGTTGCTTGACCGCCCAGACTCAGCACAGCACGGAGAGCACAAGGCTCACAGGGCCCCTGGCTGGGGTCTGCAGCCCCACACACGCGGAGGCTGACTCGGTGAGCGCCCAGAAGGTGCCTGACAGACGTCATTTCCCTAGTGCTCTCCTCCCCAGCAGAGACGTGTGCAGGTGGTTGGGGCCTGCCCCTGCGTGTCTGGGCTCCCGTCCACAGCCCCAGCTCAGGGAAGCAGCTCCTCAGCCAAGACCTGTAGGAGGCGCGGGGCGCCCCCGCCTGGAAGCCTAGTGCACAGCATGCGGGAAGCGAGCCTCCTTGGAGAAGAGGAGGCAGCCCAGATGGGTGGGGCTGCAATCACTGCTTGGGCGGAGCCGAGTGCGCCTCCAGTACGGCAGAGCTCCAGCTCTGCTCAGAGGCCCGATCTGGCAGAGTGCTGGCGTGAGGCTGCTCTGCCCTGGGCGAGCCTTGTCCAGACTTGCCTCGCCGCTAGGCTGCCAGTCCAGGAAGGAGCGGGCTGCGCGAGACTGGGAGATGCTACTGGCGCCTTCCTGGCCTCAGCTCCACTCCTGCCTTGCCTTTGCACCTAGTTCCCAGGCGTTCTTGTGGAGGGCTTAGTTGCCGGTGGGTTGCACACTGCCAAGCGCTCCAGCTTGAGGGCTCTGTTAGAGGCAAAGTGAGGGCATCTGGAAGTCTATTATTACGGTTGCTTGACCGCCCAGACTCAGCACAGCACGGAGAGCACAAGGCTCACAGGGCCCTTGGCTGTGGTCTGCAGCCCCACACACGCGGAGGCTGACTCGGTGAGCGCCCAGAAGGTGCCTGACAGACGTCATTTTCTAGTGCTCTCCTCCCCAGCAGAGCCCTGTGCAGGTTTTTGGGGCCTGACCCTGCGTGTCTGGTCTCCCGTCCACAGCCCCAGCTCAGGGAAGCAGCTCCTGAGCCAAGACCTGTAGGAGGCGCAGGGGGCCCCGCCTGGAAGCCTAGTTTACAGCATGCGGGAAGCGAGCCTCCTCGGGAGAAGAGAAGGCAGCCCTGCTGTGTGCGGCTGCATTCACTGCTTTGGCTGAGCCGAGTGCGCCTCCAGTACGGCAGAGCTCCAGCTCTGCTCAGAGGCCCGATCTGGCAGAGTTGCTGGCGTGAGGCTGCTCTGCCCTGGGCGAGCCTTGCCCAGACTTGCCTCGCGGCTAAGCTTCCAGTCCAGGAAGGAGCAGGCTGCGCGAGACTGGGAGATGCTACTGGCGCCTTCCTGGCCTCAGCTCCTCTCCTGCCTTGCCTTTGCACCTAGTCCTCAGGCGTTCTTGTGGAGGGCTTAGTTGCCGGTGGGTTGCACACTGCCAAGCGCTCCAGCAGTGAGGGCTCTATTAGAGGCAATAGGAGGGCAACTGAAGGGCTCCTCCAGCGGTTGCTTGACCGCCCAGACTCAGCACAGCACGGAGAGCACAAGGCTCACAGGGCCCCTGGCTGGGGTCTGCAGCCCCACACACTCGGAGGCTGACTCGGTGAGCGCCCAGAAGGTGCCTGACAGACGTCATTTCCCTAGTGCTCTCCTCCCCGGCTGAGACGTGTGCAGGAGGTTGGGGCCTGCCCCTGCGTGTCTGGGCTCCCGTCCACAGCCCCAGCTCAGGGAAGCAGCTCCTGAGCCAAGACCTGTGGGAGGCGAAGGGGGCCCCGCCTGGAAGCCTAGTTTACAGCATGCGGGAAGCGAGCCTCCTCGGGAGAAGAGAAGGCAGCCCTGCTGTGTGCGGCTGTATTCACTGCTTTGGCGGAGCCGAGTGCGCCTCCAGTACGGCAGAGCTCCAGCTCTGCTCAGAGGCCCGATCTGGCAGAGTTGCTGGCGTGAGGCTGCTCTGCCCTGGGCGAGCCTTGCCCACACTTGCCTCGCGGCTAGGCTTCCAGTCCAGGAAGGAGCAGGCTGCGCGAGACTGGGAGATGCTACTGGCGCCTTCCTGGCCTCAGCTCCTCTCCTGCCTTGCCTTTGCCCCTAGTCCCCAGGCGTTCTTGTGGAGGGCTTAGTTGCCGGTGGGTTGCACACTGCCAAGCGCTCCAGCAGTGAGGGCTCTATTAGAGGCAATGGGAGGGCAACTGCAGGGCTCCTCCAGCGGTTGCTTGACCGGCCAGACTCAGCACAGCACGGAGAGCACAAGGCTCACAGGGCCCCTGGCTGGGGTCTGCAGCCCCACACAAGCGGAGGCTGACTCGGTGAGCGCCCAGAAGGTGCCTGACAGACGTCATTTCCCTAGTGCTCTCCTCCCCAGAGGAGATGTGTGCAGGTGGTTGGGGCCTGCCCCTGCGTGTCTGGGCTCCCGTCCACAGCCCCAGCTCAGGGAGGCAGCTCCTCAGCCAAGACCTGTAGCAGGCGCGGGGCGCCCCCGCCTGGAAGCCTAGTGCACAGCATGCGGGAAGCGAGCCTCCTTGGGAGAAGAGGAGGCAGCCCAGATGCGTGGGGCTGCAATCACTGCTTGGGCGGAGCCGAGTGCGCCTCCAGTACGGCAGAGCTCCAGCTCTGCTCAGAGGCCCGATCTGGCAGAGTGCTGGCGTGAGGCTGCTCTGCCCTGGGCGAGCCTTGTCCCGACTTGCCTCGCGGATAGGCTGCCAATCCAGAAAGGAGCGGGCTGCGCGAGACTGGGAGATGCTACTGGCGCCTTCCTGGCCTCAGCTCCACTCCTGCCTTGCCTTTGCACCTAGTTCCCAGGCGTTCTTGTGGAGGGCTTAGTTGCCGGTGGGTTGCACACTGCCAAGCGCTCCAGCTTGAGGGCTCTGTTAGAGGCAAAGTGAGGGCATATGGAAGTCTATTATTACGGTTGCTTGACCGCCCAGACTCAGCACAGCACGGAGAGCACAAGGCTCACAGGGCCCCTGGCTGGGGTCTGCAGCCCCACACACTCGGAGGCTGACTCGGTGAGCGCCCAGAAGGTGCCTGACAGACGTCATTTCCCTAGTGCTCTCCTCCCCGGCACAGACGTGTGCAGGTGGTTGGGGCCTGCCCCTGCGTGTCTGGGCTCCCGTCCACAGCCCCAGCTCAGGGAAGCAGCTCCTGAGCCAAGACCTGTGGGAGGCGCAGGGGGCCCCGCCTGGAAGCCTAGTTTACAGCATGCGGGAAGCGAGCCTCCTCGGGAGAAGAGAAGGCAGCCCTGCTGTGTGCGGCTGTATTCACTGCTTTGGCGGAGCCGAGTGCGCCTCCAGTACGGCAGAGCTCCAGCTCTGCTCAGAGGCCCGATCTGGCAGAGTGCTGGCGTGAGGCTGCTCTGCCCTGGGCGAGACTTGTCCAGACTTGCCTCGCCGCTAGGCTGCCAGTCCAGGAAGGAGCGGGCTGCGCGAGACTGGGAGATGCTACTGGCGCCTTCCTGGCCTCAGCTCCACTCCTGCCTTGCCTTTGCACCTAGTTCCCAGGCGTTCTTGTGGAGGGCTTAGTTGCCGGTGGGTTGCACACTGCCAAGCGCTCCAGCTTGAGGGCTCTGTTAGAGGCAAAGTGAGGGCATCTGGAAGTCTATTATTACGGTTGCTTGACCGCCCAGACTCAGCACAGCACGGAGAGCACAAGGCTCACAGGGCCCTTGGCTGTGGTCTGCAGCCCCACACACGCGGAGGCTGACTCGGTGAGCGCCCAGAAGGTGCCTGACAGAAGTCATTTTCTAGTGCTCTCCTCCCCAGCAGAGCCCTGTGCAGCTTTTTGGGGCCTGCCCCTGCGTGTCTGGTCTCCCGTCCACAGCCCCAGCTCAGGGAAGCAGCTCCTGAGCCAAGACCTGTGGGAGGCGCAGGGGGCCCCGCCTGGAAGCCTAGTTTACAGCATGCGGGAAGCGAGCCTCCTCGGGAGAAGAGAAGGCAGCCCTGCTGTGTGCGGCTGCATTCACTGCTTTGGCTGAGCCGAGTGCGCCTCCAGTACGGCAGAGCTCCAGCTCTGCTCAGAGGCCCGATCTGGCAGAGTTGCTGGCGTGAGGCTGCTCTGCCCTGGGCGAGCCTTGCCCAGACTTGCCTCGCGGCTAAGCTTCCAGTCCAGGAAGGAGCAGGCTGCGCGAGACTGGGAGATGCTACTGGCGCCTTCCTGGCCTCAGCTCCTCTCCTGCCTTGCCTTTGCACCTAGTCCTCAGGCGTTCTTGTGGAGGGCTTAGTTGCCGGTGGGTTGCACACTGCCAAGCGCTCCAGCAGTGAGGGCTCCATTAGAGGCAATAGGAGGGCAACTGAAGGGCTCCTCCAGCGGTTGCTTGACCGCCCAGACTCAGCACAGCACGGAGAGCACAAGGCTCACAGGGCCCCTGGCTGGGGTCTGCAGCCCCACACACTCGGAGGCTGACTCGGTGAGCGCCCAGAAGGTGCCTGACAGACGTCATTTCCCTAGTGCTCTCCTCCCCGGCTGAGACGTGTGCAGGAGGTTGGGGCCTGCCCCTGCGTGTCTGGGCTCCCGTCCACAGCCCCAGCTCAGGGAAGCAGCTCCTGAGCCAAGACCTGTGGGAGGCGAAGGGGGCCCCGCCTGGAAGCCTAGTTTACAGCATGCGGTAAGCGAGCCTCCTCGGGAGAAGAGAAGGCAGCCCTGCTGTGTGCGGCTGTATTCACTGCTTTGGCGGAGCCGAGTGCGCCTCCAGTACGGCAGAGCTCCAGCTCTGCTCAGAGGCCCGATCTGGCAGAGTTGCTGGCGTGAGGCTGCTCTGCCCTGGGCGAGCCTTGCCCACACTTGCCTCGCGGCTAGGCTTCCAGTCCAGGAAGGAGCAGGCTGCGCGAGACTGGGAGATGCTACTGGCGCCTTCCTGGCCTCAGCTCCTCTCCTGCCTTGCCTTTGCCCCTAGTCCCCAGGCGTTCTTGTGGAGGGCTTAGTTGCCGGTGGGTTGCACACTGCCAAGCGCTCCAGCAGTGAGGGCTCTATTAGAGGCAATGGGAGGGCAACTGCAGGGCTCCTCCAGCGGTTGCTTGACCGGCCAGACTCAGCACAGCACGGAGAGCACAAGGCTCACAGGGCCCCTGGCTGGGGTCTGCAGCCCCACACAAGCGGAGGCTGACTCGGTGAGCGCCCAGAAGGTGCCTGACAGACGTCATTTCCCTAGTGCTCTCCTCCCCAGAGGAGATGTGTGCAGGTGGTTGGGGCCTGCCCCTGCGTGTCTGGGCTCCCGTCCACAGCCCCAGCTCAGGGAGGCAGCTCCTCAGCCAAGACCTGTAGCAGGCGCGAGGCGCCCCCGCCTGGAAGCCTAGTGCACAGCATGCGGGAAGCGAGCCTCCTTGGGAGAAGAGGAGGCAGCCCAGATGCGTGGGTCTGCAATCACTGCTTGGGCGGAGCCGAGTGCGCCTCCAGTACGGCAGAGCTCCAGCTCTGCTCAGAGGCCCGATCTGGCAGAGTGCTGGCGTGAGGCTGCTCTGCCCTGGGCGAGCCTTGTCCAGACTTGCCTCGCCGCTAGGCTGCCAGTCCAGGAAGGAGCGGGCTGCGCGAGACTGGGAGATGCTACTGGCGCCTTCCTGGCCTCAGCTCCACTCCTGCCTTGCCTTTGCACCTAGTTCCCAGGCGTTCTTGTGGAGGGCTTAGTTGCCGGTGGGTTGCACACTGCCAAGCGCTCCAGCTTGAGGGCTCTGTTAGAGGCAAAGTGAGGGCATCTGGAAGTCTATTATTACGGTTGCTTGACCGCCCAGACTCAGCACAGCACGGAGAGCACAAGGCTCACAGGGCCCTTGGCTGTGGTCTGCAGCCCCACACACGCGGAGGCTGACTCGGTGAGCGCCCAGAAGGTGCCTGACAGAAGTCATTTTCTAGTGCTCTCCTCCCCAGCAGAGCCCTGTGCAGGTTTTTGGGGCCTGCCCCTGCGTGTCTGGTCTCCCGTCCACAGCCCCAGCTCAGGGAAGCAGCTCCTGAGCCAAGACCTGTGGGAGGCGCAGGGGGCCCCGCCTGGAAGCCTAGTTTACAGCATGCGGGAAGCGAGCCTCCTCGGGAGAAGAGAAGGCAGCCCTGCTGTGTGCGGCTGCATTCACTGCTTTGGCTGAGCCGAGTGCGCCTCCAGTACGGCAGAGCTCCAGCTCTGCTCAGAGGCCCGATCTGGCAGAGTTGCTGGCGTGAGGCTGCTCTGCCCTGGGCGAGCCTTGCCCAGACTTGCCTCGCGGCTAAGCTTCCAGTCCAGGAAGGAGCAGGCTGCGCGAGACTGGGAGATGCTACTGGCGCCTTCCTGGCCTCAGCTCCTCTCCTGCCTTGCCTTTGCACCTAGTCCCCAGGCGTTCTTGTGGAGGGCTTAGTTGCCGGTGGGTTGCACACTGCCAAGCGCTCCAGCAGTGAGGGCTCTATTAGAGGCAATAGGAGGGCAACTGCAGGGCTCCTCCAGCGGTTGCTTGACCGCCCAGACTCAGCACAGCACGGAGAGCACAAGGCTCACAGGGCCCCTGGCTGGGGTCTGCAGCCCCACACAAGCGGAGGCTGACTCGGTGAGCGCCCAGAAGGTGCCTGACAGACGTCATTTCCCTAGTGCTCTCCTCCCCAGAGGAGATGTGTGCAGGTGGTTGGGGCCTGCCCCTGCGTGTCTGGGCTCCCGTCCACAGCCCCAGCTCAGGGAGGCAGCTCCTCAGCCAAGACCTGTAGCAGGCGCGGGGCGCCCCCGCCTGGAAGCCTAGTGCACAGCATGCGGGAAGCGAGCCTCCTTGGGAGAAGAGGAGGCAGCCCAGATGCGTGGGGCTGCAATCACTGCTTGGGCGGAGCCGAGTGCGCCTCCAGTACGGCAGAGCTCCAGCTCTGCTCAGAGGCCCGATCTGGCAGAGTGCTGGCGTGAGGCTGCTCTGCCCTGGGCGAGCCTTGTCCCGACTTGCCTCGCGGATAGGCTGCCAATCCAGAAAGGAGCGGGCTGCGCGAGACTGGGAGATGCTACTGGCGCCTTCCTGGCCTCAGCTCCACTCCTGCCTTGCCTTTGCACCTAGTTCCCAGGCGTTCTTGTGGAGGGCTTAGTTGCCGGTGGGTTGCACACTGCCAAGCGCTCCAGCTTGAGGGCTCTGTTAGAGGCAAAGTGAGGGCATATGGAAGTCTATTATTACGGTTGCTTGACCGCCCAGACTCAGCACAGCACGGAGAGCACAAGGCTCACAGGGCCCCTGGCTGGGGTCTGCAGCCCCACACACTCGGAGGCTGACTCGGTGAGCGCCCAGAAGGTGCCTGACAGACGTCATTTCCCTAGTGCTCTCCTCCCCGGCACAGACGTGTGCAGGTGGTTGGGGCCTGCCCCTGCGTGTCTGGGCTCCCGTCCACAGCCCCAGCTCAGGGAAGCAGCTCCTGAGCCAAGACCTGTGGGAGGCGCAGGGGGCCCCGCCTGGAAGCCTAGTTTACAGCATGCGGGAAGCGAGCCTCCTCGGGAGAAGAGAAGGCAGCCCTGCTGTGTGCGGCTGTATTCACTGCTTTGGCGGAGCCGAGTGCGCCTCCAGTACGGCAGAGCTCCAGCTCTGCTCAGAGGCCCGATCTGGCAGAGTGCTGGCGTGAGGCTGCTCTGCCCTGGGCGAGCCTTGTCCAGACTTGCCTCGCCGCTAGGCTGCCAGTCCAGGAAGGAGCGGGCTGCGCGAGACTGGGAGATGCTACTGGCGCCTTCCTGGCCTCAGCTCCACTCCTGCCTTGCCTTTGCACCTAGTTCCCAGGCGTTCTTGTGGAGGGCTTAGTTGCCGGTGGGTTGCACACTGCCAAGCGCTCCAGCTTGAGGGCTCTGTTAGAGGCAAAGTGAGGGCATCTGGAAGTCTATTATTACGGTTGCTTGACCGCCCAGACTCAGCACAGCACGGAGAGCACAAGGCTCACAGGGCCCTTGGCTGTGGTCTGCAGCCCCACACACGCGGAGGCTGACTCGGTGAGCGCCCAGAAGGTGCCTGACAGAAGTCATTTTCTAGTGCTCTCCTCCCCAGCAGAGCCCTGTGCAGCTTTTTGGGGCCTGCCCCTGCGTGTCTGGTCTCCCGTCCACAGCCCCAGCTCAGGGAAGCAGCTCCTGAGCCAAGACCTGTGGGAGGCGCAGGGGGCCCCGCCTGGAAGCCTAGTTTACAGCATGCGGGAAGCGAGCCTCCTCGGGAGAAGAGAAGGCAGCCCTGCTGTGTGCGGCTGCATTCACTGCTTTGGCTGAGCCGAGTGCGCCTCCAGTACGGCAGAGCTCCAGCTCTGCTCAGAGGCCCGATCTGGCAGAGTTGCTGGCGTGAGGCTGCTCTACCCTGGGCGAGCCTTGCCCAGACTTGCCTCGCGGCTAAGCTTCCAGTCCAGGAAGGAGCAGGCTGCGCGAGACTGGGAGATGCTACTGGCGCCTTCCTGGCCTCAGCTCCTCTCCTGCCTTGCCTTTGCACCTAGTCCTCAGGCGTTCTTGTGGAGGGCTTAGTTGCCGGTGGGTTGCACACTGCCAAGCGCTCCAGCAGTGAGGGCTCCATTAGAGGCAATAGGAGGGCAACTGAAGGGCTCCTCCAGCGGTTGCTTGACCGCCCAGACTCAGCACAGCACGGAGAGCACAAGGCTCACAGGGCCCCTGGCTGGGGTCTGCAGCCCCACACACTCGGAGGCTGACTCGGTGAGCGCCCAGAAGGTGCCTGACAGACGTCATTTCCCTAGTGCTCTCCTCCCCGGCTGAGACGTGTGCAGGAGGTTGGGGCCTGCCCCTGCGTGTCTGGGCTCCCGTCCACAGCCCCAGCTCAGGGAAGCAGCTCCTGAGCCAAGACCTGTGGGAGGCGAAGGGGGCCCCGCCTGGAAGCCTAGTTTACAGCATGCGGGAAGCGAGCCTCCTCGGGAGAAGAGAAGGCAGCCCTGCTGTGTGCGGCTGTATTCACTGCTTTGGCGGAGCCGAGTGCGCCTCCAGTACGGCAGAGCTCCAGCTCTGCTCAGAGGCCCGATCTGGCAGAGTTGCTGGCGTGAGGCTGCTCTGCCCTGGGCGAGCCTTGCCCACACTTGCCTCGCGGCTAGGCTTCCAGTCCAGGAAGGAGCAGGCTGCGCGAGACTGGGAGATGCTACTGGCGCCTTCCTGGCCTCAGCTCCTCTCCTGCCTTGCCTTTGCCCCTAGTCCCCAGGCGTTCTTGTGGAGGGCTTAGTTGCCGGTGGGTTGCACACTGCCAAGCGCTCCAGCAGTGAGGGCTCTATTAGAGGCAATGGGAGGGCAACTGCAGGGCTCCTCCAGCGGTTGCTTGACCGGCCAGACTCAGCACAGCACGGAGAGCACAAGGCTCACAGGGCCCCTGGCTGGGGTCTGCAGCCCCACACAAGCGGAGGCTGACTCGGTGAGCGCCCAGAAGGTGCCTGACAGACGTCATTTCCCTAGTGCTCTCCTCCCCAGAGGAGATGTGTGCAGGTGGTTGGGGCCTGCCCCTGCGTGTCTGGGCTCCCGTCCACAGCCCCAGCTCAGGGAGGCAGCTCCTCAGCCAAGACCTGTAGCAGGCGCGAGGCGCCCCCGCCTGGAAGCCTAGTGCACAGCATGCGGGAAGCGAGCCTCCTTGGGAGAAGAGGAGGCAGCCCAGATGCGTGGGTCTGCAATCACTGCTTGGGCGGAGCCGAGTGCGCCTCCAGTACGGCAGAGCTCCAGCTCTGCTCAGAGGCCCGATCTGGCAGAGTGCTGGCGTGAGGCTGCTCTGCCCTGGGCGAGCCTTGTCCAGACTTGCCTCGCCGCTAGGCTGCCAGTCCAGGAAGGAGCGGGCTGCGCGAGACTGGGAGATGCTACTGGCGCCTTCCTGGCCTCAGCTCCACTCCTGCCTTGCCTTTGCACCTAGTTCCCAGGCGTTCTTGTGGAGGGCTTAGTTGCCGGTGGGTTGCACACTGCCAAGCGCTCCAGCTTGAGGGCTCTGTTAGAGGCAAAGTGAGGGCATCTGGAAGTCTATTATTACGGTTGCTTGACCGCCCAGACTCAGCACAGCACGGAGAGCACAAGGCTCACAGGGCCCTTGGCTGTGGTCTGCAGCCCCACACACGCGGAGGCTGACTCGGTGAGCGCCCAGAAGGTGCCTGACAGAAGTCATTTTCTAGTGCTCTCCTCCCCAGCAGAGCCCTGTGCAGGTTTTTGGGGCCTGCCCCTGCGTGTCTGGTCTCCCGTCCACAGCCCCAGCTCAGGGAAGCAGCTCCTGAGCCAAGACCTGTGGGAGGCGCAGGGGGCCCCGCCTGGAAGCCTAGTTTACAGCATGCGGGAAGCGAGCCTCCTCGGGAGAAGAGAAGGCAGCCCTGCTGTGTGCGGCTGCATTCACTGCTTTGGCTGAGCCGAGTGCGCCTCCAGTACGGCAGAGCTCCAGCTCTGCTCAGAGGCCCGATCTGGCAGAGTTGCTGGCGTGAGGCTGCTCTGCCCTGGGCGAGCCTTGCCCAGACTTGCCTCGCGGCTAAGCTTCCAGTCCAGGAAGGAGCAGGCTGCGCGAGACTGGGAGATGCTACTGGCGCCTTCCTGGCCTCAGCTCCTCTCCTGCCTTGCCTTTGCACCTAGTCCTCAGGCGTTCTTGTGGAGGGCTTAGTTGCCGGTGGGTTGCACACTGCCAAGCGCTCCAGCAGTGAGGGCTCTATTAGAGGCAATAGGAGGGCAACTGAAGGGCTCCTCCAGCGGTTGCTTGACCGCCCAGACTCAGCACAGCACGGAGAGCACAAGGCTCACAGGGCCCCTGGCTGGGGTCTGCAGCCCCACACACTCGGAGGCTGACTCGGTGAGCGCCCAGAAGGTGCCTGACAGACGTCATTTCCCTAGTGCTCTCCTCCCCGGCTGAGACGTGTGCAGGAGGTTGGGGCCTGCCCCTGCGTGTCTGGGCTCCCGTCCACAGCCCCAGCTCAGGGAAGCAGCTCCTGAGCCAAGACCTGTGGGAGGCGAAGGGGGCCCCGCCTGGAAGCCTAGTTTACAGCATGCGGGAAGCGAGCCTCCTCGGGAGAAGAGAAGGCAGCCCTGCTCTGTGCGGCTGTATTCACTGCTTTGGCGGAGCCGAGTGCGCCTCCAGTACGGCAGAGCTCCAGCTCTGCTCAGAGGCCCGATCTGGCAGAGTTGCTGGCGTGAGGCTGCTCTGCCCTGGGCGAGCCTTGCCCACACTTGCCTCGCGGCTAGGCTTCCAGTCCAGGAAGGAGCAGGCTGCGCGAGACTGGGAGATGCTACTGGCGCCTTCCTGGCCTCAGCTCCTCTCCTGCCTTGCCTTTGCCCCTAGTCCCCAGGCGTTCTTGTGGAGGGCTTAGTTGCCGGTGGGTTGCACACTGCCAAGCGCTCCAGCAGTGAGGGCTCTATTAGAGGCAATGGGAGGGCAACTGCAGGGCTCCTCCAGCGGTTGCTTGACCGGCCAGACTCAGCACAGCACGGAGAGCACAAGGCTCACAGGGCCCCTGGCTGGGGTCTGCAGCCCCACACAAGCGGAGGCTGACTCGGTGAGCGCCCAGAAGGTGCCTGACAGACGTCATTTCCCTAGTGCTCTCCTCCCCAGAGGAGATGTGTGCAGGTGGTTGGGGCCTGCCCCTGCGTGTCTGGGCTCCCGTCCACAGCCCCAGCTCAGGGAGGCAGCTCCTCAGCCAAGACCTGTAGCAGGCGCGGGGCGCCCCCGCCTGGAAGCCTAGTGCACAGCATGCGGGAAGCGAGCCTCCTTGGGAGAAGAGGAGGCAGCCCAGATGCGTGGGGCTGCAATCACTGCTTGGGCGGAGCCGAGTGCGCCTCCAGTACGGCAGAGCTCCAGCTCTGCTCAGAGGCCCGATCTGGCAGAGTGCTGGCGTGAGGCTGCTCTGCCCTGGGCGAGCCTTGTCCCGACTTGCCTCGCGGATAGGCTGCCAATCCAGAAAGGAGCGGGCTGCGCGAGACTGGGAGATGCTACTGGCGCCTTCCTGGCCTCAGCTCCACTCCTGCCTTGCCTTTGCACCTAGTTCCCAGGCGTTCTTGTGGAGGGCTTAGTTGCCGGTGGGTTGCACACTGCCAAGCGCTCCAGCTTGAGGGCTCTGTTAGAGGCAAAGTGAGGGCATATGGAAGTCTATTATTACGGTTGCTTGACCGCCCAGACTCAGCACAGCACGGAGAGCACAAGGCTCACAGGGCCCTTGGCTGTGGTCTGCAGCCCCACACACGCGGAGGCTGACTCGGTGAGCGCCCAGAAGGTGCCTGACAGAAGTCATTTTCTAGTGCTCTCCTCCCCAGCAGAGCCCTGTGCAGGTTTTTGGGGCCTGCCCCTGCGTGTCTGGTCTCCCGTCCACAGCCCCAGCTCAGGGAAGCAGCTCCTGAGCCAAGACCTGTGGGAGGCGCAGGGGGCCCCGCCTGGAAGCCTAGTTTACAGCATGCGGGAAGCGAGCCTCCTCGGGAGAAGAGAAGGCAGCCCTGCTGTGTGCGGCTGCATTCACTGCTTTGGCTGAGCCGAGTGCGCCTCCAGTACGGCAGAGCTCCAGCTCTGCTCAGAGGCCCGATCTGGCAGAGTTGCTGGCGTGAGGCTGCTCTGCCCTGGGCGAGCCTTGCCCAGACTTGCCTCGCGGCTAAGCTTCCAGTCCAGGAAGGAGCAGGCTGCGCGAGACTGGGAGATGCTACTGGCGCCTTCCTGGCCTCAGCTCCTCTCCTGCCTTGCCTTTGCACCTAGTCCCCAGGCGTTCTTGTGGAGGGCTTAGTTGCCGGTGGGTTGCACACTGCCAAGCGCTCCAGCAGTGAGGGCTCTATTAGAGGCAATAGGAGGGCAACTGCAGGGCTCCTCCAGCGGTTGCTTGACCGCCCAGACTCAGCACAGCACGGAGAGCACAAGGCTCACAGGGCCCCTGGCTGGGGTCTGCAGCCCCACACAAGCGGAGGCTGACTCGGTGAGCGCCCAGAAGGTGCCTGACAGACGTCATTTCCCTAGTGCTCTCCTCCCCAGAGGAGATGTGTGCAGGTGGTTGGGGCCTGCCCCTGCGTGTCTGGGCTCCCGTCCACAGCCCCAGCTCAGGGAGGCAGCTCCTCAGCCAAGACCTGTAGCAGGAGCGGGGCGCCCCCGCCTGGAAGCCTAGTGCACAGCATGCGGGAAGCGAGCCTCCTTGGGAGAAGAGGAGGCAGCCCAGATGCGTGGGGCTGCAATCACTGCTTGGGCGGAGCCGAGTGCGCCTCCAGTACGGCAGAGCTCCAGCTCTGCTCAGAGGCCCGATCTGGCAGAGTGCTGGCGTGAGGCTGCTCTGCCCTGGGCGAGCCTTGTCCCGACTTGCCTCGCGGATAGGCTGCCAATCCAGAAAGGAGCGGGCTGCGCGAGACTGGGAGATGCTACTGGCGCCTTCCTGGCCTCAGCTCCACTCCTGCCTTGCCTTTGCACCTAGTTCCCAGGCGTTCTTGTGGAGGGCTTAGTTGCCGGTGGGTTGCACACTGCCAAGCGCTCCAGCTTGAGGGCTCTGTTAGAGGCAAAGTGAGGGCATATGGAAGTCTATTATTACGGTTGCTTGACCGCCCAGACTCAGCACAGCACGGAGAGCACAAGGCTCACAGGGCCCCTGGCTGGGGTCTGCAGCCCCACACACTCGGAGGCTGACTCGGTGAGCGCCCAGAAGGTGCCTGACAGACGTCATTTCCCTAGTGCTCTCCTCCCCGGCACAGACGTGTGCAGGTGGTTGGGGCCTGCCCCTGCGTGTCTGGGCTCCCGTCCACAGCCCCAGCTCAGGGAAGCAGCTCCTGAGCCAAGACCTGTGGGAGGCGCAGGGGGCCCCGCCTGGAAGCCTAGTTTACAGCATGCGGGAAGCGAGCCTCCTCGGGAGAAGAGAAGGCAGCCCTGCTGTGTGCGGCTGTATTCACTGCTTTGGCGGAGCCGAGTGCGCCTCCAGTACGGCAGAGCTCCAGCTCTGCTCAGAGGCCCGATCTGGCAGAGTGCTGGCGTGAGGCTGCTCTGCCCTGGGCGAGCCTTGTCCAGACTTGCCTCGCCGCTAGGCTGCCAGTCCAGGAAGGAGCGGGCTGCGCGAGACTGGGAGATGCTACTGGCGCCTTCCTGGCCTCAGCTCCACTCCTGCCTTGCCTTTGCACCTAGTTCCCAGGCGTTCTTGTGGAGGGCTTAGTTGCCGGTGGGTTGCACACTGCCAAGCGCTCCAGCTTGAGGGCTCTGTTAGAGGCAAAGTGAGGGCATCTGGAAGTCTATTATTACGGTTGCTTGACCGCCCAGACTCAGCACAGCACGGAGAGCACAAGGCTCACAGGGCCCTTGGCTGTGGTCTGCAGCCCCACACACGCGGAGGCTGACTCGGTGAGCGCCCAGAAGGTGCCTGACAGAAGTCATTTTCTAGTGCTCTCCTCCCCAGCAGAGCCCTGTGCAGCTTTTTGGGGCCTGCCCCTGCGTGTCTGGTCTCCCGTCCACAGCCCCAGCTCAGGGAAGCAGCTCCTGAGCCAAGACCTGTGGGAGGCGCAGGGGGCCCCGCCTGGAAGCCTAGTTTACAGCATGCGGGAAGCGAGCCTCCTCGGGAGAAGAGAAGGCAGCCCTGCTGTGTGCGGCTGCATTCACTGCTTTGGCTGAGCCGAGTGCGCCTCCAGTACGGCAGAGCTCCAGCTCTGCTCAGAGGCCCGATCTGGCAGAGTTGCTGGCGTGAGGCTGCTCTACCCTGGGCGAGCCTTGCCCAGACTTGCCTCGCGGCTAAGCTTCCAGTCCAGGAAGGAGCAGGCTGCGCGAGACTGGGAGATGCTACTGGCGCCTTCCTGGCCTCAGCTCCTCTCCTGCCTTGCCTTTGCACCTAGTCCTCAGGCGTTCTTGTGGAGGGCTTAGTTGCCGGTGGGTTGCACACTGCCAAGCGCTCCAGCAGTGAGGGCTCCATTAGAGGCAATAGGAGGGCAACTGAAGGGCTCCTCCAGCGGTTGCTTGACCGCCCAGACTCAGCACAGCACGGAGAGCACAAGGCTCACAGGGCCCCTGGCTGGGGTCTGCAGCCCCACACACTCGGAGGCTGACTCGGTGAGCGCCCAGAAGGTGCCTGACAGACGTCATTTCCCTAGTGCTCTCCTCCCCAGCTGAGACGTGTGCAGGAGGTTGGGGCCTGCCCCTGCGTGTCTGGGCTCCCGTCCACAGCCCCAGCTCAGGGAAGCAGCTCCTGAGCCAAGACCTGTGGGAGGCGAAGGGGGCCCCGCCTGGAAGCCTAGTTTACAGCATGCGGGAAGCGAGCCTCCTCGGGAGAAGAGAAGGCAGCCCTGCTGTGTGCGGCTGTATTCACTGCTTTGGCGGAGCCGAGTGCGCCTCCAGTACGGCAGAGCTCCAGCTCTGCTCAGAGGCCCGATCTGGCAGAGTTGCTGGCGTGAGGCTGCTCTGCCCTGGGCGAGCCTTGCCCACACTTGCCTCGCGGCTAGGCTTCCAGTCCAGGAAGGAGCAGGCTGCGCGAGACTGGGAGATGCTACTGGCGCCTTCCTGGCCTCAGCTCCTCTCCTGCCTTGCCTTTGCCCCTAGTCCCCAGGCGTTCTTGTGGAGGGCTTAGTTGCCGGTGGGTTGCACACTGCCAAGCGCTCCAGCAGTGAGGGCTCTATTAGAGGCAATGGGAGGGCAACTGCAGGGCTCCTCCAGCGGTTGCTTGACCGCCCAGACTCAGCACAGCACGGAGAGCACAAGGCTCACAGGGCCCCTGGCTGGGGTCTGCAGCCCCACACAAGCGGAGGCTGACTCGGTGAGCGCCCAGAAGGTGCCTGACAGACGTCATTTCCCTAGTGCTCTCCTCCCCAGAGGAGATGTGTGCAGGTGGTTGGGGCCTGCCCCTGCGTGTCTGGGCTCCCGTCCACAGCCCCAGCTCAGGGAGGCAGCTCCTCAGCCAAGACCTGTAGCAGGCGCGAGGCGCCCCCGCCTGGAAGCCTAGTGCACAGCATGCGGGAAGCGAGCCTCCTTGGGAGAAGAGGAGGCAGCCCAGATGCGTGGGTCTGCAATCACTGCTTGGGCGGAGCCGAGTGCGCCTCCAGTACGGCAGAGCTCCAGCTCTGCTCAGAGGCCCGATCTGGCAGAGTGCTGGCGTGAGGCTGCTCTGCCCTGGGCGAGCCTTGTCCAGACTTGCCTCGCCGCTAGGCTGCCAGTCCAGGAAGGAGCGGGCTGCGCGAGACTGGGAGATGCTACTGGCGCCTTCCTGGCCTCAGCTCCACTCCTGCCTTGCCTTTGCACCTAGTTCCCAGGCGTTCTTGTGGAGGGCTTAGTTGCCGGTGGGTTGCACACTGCCAAGCGCTCCAGCTTGAGGGCTCTGTTAGAGGCAAAGTGAGGGCATCTGGAAGTCTATTATTACGGTTGCTTGACCGCCCAGACTCAGCACAGCACGGAGAGCACAAGGCTCACAGGGCCCTTGGCTGTGGTCTGCAGCCCCACACACGCGGAGGCTGACTCGGTGAGCGCCCAGAAGGTGCCTGACAGAAGTCATTTTCTAGTGCTCTCCTCCCCAGCAGAGCCCTGTGCAGGTTTTTGGGGCCTGCCCCTGCGTGTCTGGTCTCCCGTCCACAGCCCCAGCTCAGGGAAGCAGCTCCTGAGCCAAGACCTGTGGGAGGCGCAGGGGGCCCCGCCTGGAAGCCTAGTTTACAGCATGCGGGAAGCGAGCCTCCTCGGGAGAAGAGAAGGCAGCCCTGCTGTGTGCGGCTGCATTCACTGCTTTGGCTGAGCCGAGTGCGCCTCCAGTACGGCAGAGCTCCAGCTCTGCTCAGAGGCCCGATCTGGCAGAGTTGCTGGCGTGAGGCTGCTCTGCCCTGGGCGAGCCTTGCCCAGACTTGCCTCGCGGCTAAGCTTCCAGTCCAGGAAGGAGCAGGCTGCGCGAGACTGGGAGATGCTACTGGCGCCTTCCTGGCCTCAGCTCCTCTCCTGCCTTGCCTTTGCACCTAGTCCTCAGGCGTTCTTGTGGAGGGCTTAGTTGCCGGTGGGTTGCACACTGCCAAGCGCTCCAGCAGTGAGGGCTCTATTAGAGGCAATAGGAGGGCAACTGAAGGGCTCCTCCAGCGGTTGCTTGACCGCCCAGACTCAGCACAGCACGGAGAGCACAAGGCTCACAGGGCCCCTGGCTGGGGTCTGCAGCCCCACACACTCGGAGGCTGACTCGGTGAGCGCCCAGAAGGTGCCTGACAGACGTCATTTCCCTAGTGCTCTCCTCCCCGGCTGAGACGTGTGCAGGAGGTTGGGGCCTGCCCCTGCGTGTCTGGGCTCCCGTCCACAGCCCCAGCTCAGGGAAGCAGCTCCTGAGCCAAGACCTGTGGGAGGCGAAGGGGGCCCCGCCTGGAAGCCTAGTTTACAGCATGCGGGAAGCGAGCCTCCTCGGGAGAAGAGAAGGCAGCCCTGCTGTGTGCGGCTGTATTCACTGCTTTGGCGGAGCCGAGTGCGCCTCCAGTACGGCAGAGCTCCAGCTCTGCTCAGAGGCCCGATCTGGCAGAGTTGCTGGCGTGAGGCTGCTCTGCCCTGGGCGAGCCTTGCCCACACTTGCCTCGCGGCTAGGCTTCCAGTCCAGGAAGGAGCAGGCTGCGCGAGACTGGGAGATGCTACTGGCGCCTTCCTGGCCTCAGCTCCTCTCCTGCCTTGCCTTTGCCCCTAGTCCCCAGGCGTTCTTGTGGAGGGCTTAGTTGCCGGTGGGTTGCACACTGCCAAGCGCTCCAGCAGTGAGGGCTCTATTAGAGGCAATGGGAGGGCAACTGCAGGGCTCCTCCAGCGGTTGCTTGACCGGCCAGACTCAGCACAGCACGGAGAGCACAAGGCTCACAGGGCCCCTGGCTGGGGTCTGCAGCCCCACACAAGCGGAGGCTGACTCGGTGAGCGCCCAGAAGGTGCCTGACAGACGTCATTTCCCTAGTGCTCTCCTCCCCAGAGGAGATGTGTGCAGGTGGTTGGGGCCTGCCCCTGCGTGTCTGGGCTCCCGTCCACAGCCCCAGCTCAGGGAGGCAGCTCCTCAGCCAAGACCTGTAGCAGGCGCGGGGCGCCCCCGCCTGGAAGCCTAGTGCACAGCATGCGGGAAGCGAGCCTCCTTGGGAGAAGAGGAGGCAGCCCAGATGCGTGGGGCTGCAATCACTGCTTGGGCGGAGCCGAGTGCGCCTCCAGTACGGCAGAGCTCCAGCTCTGCTCAGAGGCCCGATCTGGCAGAGTGCTGGCGTGAGGCTGCTCTGCCCTGGGCGAGCCTTGTCCCGACTTGCCTCGCGGATAGGCTGCCAATCCAGAAAGGAGCGGGCTGCGCGAGACTGGGAGATGCTACTGGCGCCTTCCTGGCCTCAGCTCCACTCCTGCCTTGCCTTTGCACCTAGTTCCCAGGCGTTCTTGTGGAGGGCTTAGTTGCCGGTGGGTTGCACACTGCCAAGCGCTCCAGCTTGAGGGCTCTGTTAGAGGCAAAGTGAGGGCATCTGGAAGTCTATTATTACGGTTGCTTGACCGCCCAGACTCAGCACAGCACGGAGAGCACAAGGCTCACAGGGCCCTTGGCTGTGGTCTGCAGCCCCACACACGCGGAGGCTGACTCGGTGAGCGCCCAGAAGGTGCCTGACAGAAGTCATTTTCTAGTGCTCTCCTCCCCAGCAGAGCCCTGTGCAGGTTTTTGGGGCCTGCCCCTGCGTGTCTGGTCTCCCGTCCACAGCCCCAGCTCAGGGAAGCAGCTCCTGAGCCAAGACCTGTGGGAGGCGCAGGGGGCCCCGCCTGGAAGCCTAGTTTACAGCATGCGGGAAGCGAGCCTCCTCGGGAGAAGAGAAGGCAGCCCTGCTGTGTGCGGCTGCATTCACTGCTTTGGCTGAGCCGAGTGCGCCTCCAGTACGGCAGAGCTCCAGCTCTGCTCAGAGGCCCGATCTGGCAGAGTTGCTGGCGTGAGGCTGCTCTGCCCTGGGCGAGCCTTGCCCAGACTTGCCTCGCGGCTAAGCTTCCAGTCCAGGAAGGAGCAGGCTGCGCGAGACTGGGAGATGCTACTGGCGCCTTCCTGGCCTCAGCTCCTCTCCTGCCTTGCCTTTGCCCCTAGTCCCCAGGCGTTCTTGTGGAGGGCTTAGTTGCCGGTGGGTTGCACACTGCCAAGCACTCCAGCAGTGAGGGCTCTATTAGAGGCAATGGGAGGGCAACTGCAGGGCTCCTCCAGCGGTTGCTTGACCGGCCAGACTCAGCACAGCACGGAGAGCACAAGGCTCACAGGGCCCCTGGCTGGGGTCTGCAGCCCCACACAAGCGGAGGCTGACTCGGTGAGCGCCCAGAAGGTGCCTGACATACGTCATTTCCCTAGTGCTCTCCTCCCCAGAGGAGATGTGTGCAGGTGGTTGGGGCCTGCCCCTGCGTGTCTGGGCTCCCGTCCACAGCCCCAGCTCAGGGAGGCAGCTCCTCAGCCAAGACCTGTAGCAGGCGCGGGGCGCCCCCGCCTGGAAGCCTAGTGCACAGCATGCGGGAAGCGAGCCTCCTTGGGAGAAGAGGAGGCAGCCCAGATGCGTGGGGCTGCAATCACTGCTTGGGCGGAGCCGAGTGCGCCTCCAGTACGGCAGAGCTCCAGCTCTGCTCAGAGGCCCGATCTGGCAGAGTGCTGGCGTGAGGCTGCTCTGCCCTGGGCGAGCCTTGTCCCGACTTGCCTCGCGGATAGGCTGCCAATCCAGAAAGGAGCGGGCTGCGCGAGACTGGGAGATGCTACTGGCGCCTTCCTGGCCTCAGCTCCACTCCTGCCTTGCCTTTGCACCTAGTTCCCAGGCGTTCTTGTGGAGGGCTTAGTTGCCGGTGGGTTGCACACTGCCAAGCGCTCCAGCTTGAGGGCTCTGTTAGAGGCAAAGTGAGGGCATCTGGAAGTCTATTATTACGGTTGCTTGACCGCCCAGACTCAGCACAGCACGGAGAGCACAAGGCTCACAGGGCCCCTGGCTGGGGTCTGCAGCCCCACACACGCGGAGGCTGACTCGGTGAGCGCCCAGAAGGTGCCTGACAGACGTCATTTCCCTAGTGCTCTCCTCCCCAGCAGAGACGTGTGCAGGTGGTTGGGGCCTGCCCCTGCGTGTCTGGGCTCCCGTCCACAGCCCCAGCTCAGGGAAGCAGCTCCTCAGCCAAGACCTGTAGGAGGCGCGGGGCGCCCCCGCCTGGAAGCCTAGTGCACAGCAGGCGGGAAGCGAGCCTCCTTGGAGAAGAGGAGGCAGCCCAGATGGGTGGGGCTGCAATCACTGCTTGGGCGGAGCCGAGTGCGCCTCCAGTACGGCAGAGCTCCAGCTCTGCTCAGAGGCCCGATCTGGCAGAGTGCTGGCGTGAGGCTGCTCTGCCCTGGGCGAGCCTTGTCCAGACTTGCCTCGCCGCTAGGCTGCCAGTCCAGGAAGGAGCGGGCTGCGCGAGACTGGGAGATGCTACTGGCGCCTTCCTGGCCTCAGCTCCACTCCTGCCTTGCCTTTGCACCTAGTTCCCAGGCGTTCTTGTGGAGGGCTTAGTTGCCGGTGGGTTGCACACTGCCAAGCGCTCCAGCTTGAGGGCTCTGTTAGAGGCAAAGTGAGGGCATCTGGAAGTCTATTATTACGGTTGCTTGACCGCCCAGACTCAGCACAGCACGGAGAGCACAAGGCTCACAGGGCCCTTGGCTGTGGTCTGCAGCCCCACACACGCGGAGGCTGACTCGGTGAGCGCCCAGAAGGTGCCTGACAGACGTCATTTTCTAGTGCTCTCCTCCCCAGCAGAGCCCTGTGCAGGTTTTTGGGGCCTGCCCCTGCGTGTCTGGTCTCCCGTCCACAGCCCCAGCTCAGGGAAGCAGCTCCTGAGCCAAGACCTGTGGGAGGCGCAGGGGGCCCCGCCTGGAAGCCTAGTTTACAGCATGCGGGAAGCGAGCCTCCTCGGGAGAAGAGAAGGCAGCCCTGCTGTGTGCGGCTGCATTCACTGCTTTGGCTGAGCCGAGTGCGCCTCCAGTACGGCAGAGCTCCAGCTCTGCTCAGAGGCCCGATCTGGCAGAGTTGCTGGCGTGAGGCTGCTCTGCCCTGGGCGAGCCTTGCCCAGACTTGCCTCGCGGCTAAGCTTCCAGTCCAGGAAGGAGCAGGCTGCGCGAGACTGGGAGATGCTACTGGCGCCTTCCTGGCCTCAGCTCCTCTCCTGCCTTGCCTTTGCACCTAGTCCTCAGGCGTTCTTGTGGAGGGCTTAGTTGCCGGTGGGTTGCACACTGCCAAGCGCTCCAGCAGTGAGGGCTCTATTAGAGGCAATAGGAGGGCAACTGAAGGGCTCCTCCAGCAGTTGCTTGACCGCCCAGACTCAGCACAGCACGGAGAGCACAAGGCTCACAGGGCCCCTGGCTGGGGTCTGCAGCCCCACACACTCGGAGGCTGACTCGGTGAGCGCCCAGAAGGTGCCTGACAGACGTCATTTCCCTAGTGCTCTCCTCCCCGGCTGAGACGTGTGCAGGAGGTTGGGGCCTGCCCCTGCGTGTCTGGGCTCCCGTCCACAGCCCCAGCTCAGGGAAGCAGCTCCTGAGCCAAGACCTGTGGGAGGCGAAGGGGGCCCCGCCTGGAAGCCTAGTTTACAGCATGCGGGAAGCGAGCCTCCTCGGGAGAAGAGAAGGCAGCCCTGCTGTGTGCGGCTGTATTCACTGCTTTGGCGGAGCCGAGTGCGCCTCCAGTACGGCAGAGCTCCAGCTCTGCTCAGAGGCCCGATCTGGCAGAGTTGCTGGCGTGAGGCTGCTCTGCCCTGGGCGAGCCTTGCCCACACTTGCCTCGCGGCTAGGCTTCCAGTCCAGGAAGGAGCAGGCTGCGCGAGACTGGGAGATGCTACTGGCGCCTTCCTGGCCTCAGCTCCTCTCCTGCCTTGCCTTTGCCCCTAGTCCCCAGGCGTTCTTGTGGAGGGCTTAGTTGCCGGTGGGTTGCACACTGCCAAGCGCTCCAGCAGTGAGGGCTCTATTAGAGGCAATGGGAGGGCAACTGCAGGGCTCCTCCAGCGGTTGCTTGACCGGCCAGACTCAGCACAGCACGGAGAGCACAAGGCTCACAGGGCCCCTGGCTGGGGTCTGCAGCCCCACACAAGCGGAGGCTGACTCGGTGAGCGCCCAGAAGGTGCCTGACAGACGTCATTTCCCTAGTGCTCTCCTCCCCAGAGGAGATGTGTGCAGGTGGTTGGGGCCTGCCCCTGCGTGTCTGGGCTCCCGTCCACAGCCCCAGCTCAGGGAGGCAGCTCCTCAGCCAAGACCTGTAGCAGGCGCGGGGCGCCCCCGCCTGGAAGCCTAGTGCACAGCATGCGGGAAGCGAGCCTCCTTGGGAGAAGAGGAGGCAGCCCAGATGCGTGGGGCTGCAATCACTGCTTGGGCGGAGCCGAGTGCGCCTCCAGTACGGCAGAGCTCCAGCTCTGCTCAGAGGCCCGATCTGGCAGAGTGCTGGCGTGAGGCTGCTCTGCCCTGGGCGAGCCTTGTCCCAACTTGCCTCGCGGATAGGCTGCCAATCCAGAAAGGAGCGGGCTGCGCGAGACTGGGAGATGCTACTGGCGCCTTCCTGGCCTCAGCTCCACTCCTGCCTTGCCTTTGCACCTAGTTCCCAGGCGTTCTTGTGGAGGGCTTAGTTGCCGGTGGGTTGCACACTGCCAAGCGCTCCAGCTTGAGGGCTCTGTTAGAGGCAAAGTGAGGGCATATGGAAGTCTATTATTACGGTTGCTTGACCGCCCAGACTCAGCACAGCACGGAGAGCACAAGGCTCACAGGGCCCCTGGCTGTGGTCTGCAGCCCCACACACGCGGAGGCTGACTCAGTGAGCGCCCAGAAGGTGCCTGACAGACGTCATTTCTCTAGTGCTCTCCTCCCCAGCAGAGCCCTGTGCAGGTTTTTGGGGCCTGCCCCTGCGTGTCTGGGCTCCCGTCCACAGCCCCAGCTCAGGGAAGCAGCTCCTGAGCCAAGACCTGTGGGAGGCGCAGGGGGCCCCGCCTGGAAGCCTAGTTTACAGCATGCGGGAAGCGAGCCTCCTCGGGAGAAGAGAAGGCAGCCCTGCTGTGTGCGGCTGCATTCACTGCTTTGGCGGAGCCGAGTGCGCCTCCAGTACGGCAGAGCTCCAGCTCTGCTCAGAGGCCCGATCTGGCAGAGTTGCTGGCGTGAGGCTGCTCTGCCCTGGGCGAGCCTTGCCCAGACTTGCCTCGCGGCTAAGCTTCCAGTCCAGGAAGGAGCAGGCTGCGCGAGACTGGGAGATGCTACTGGTGCCTTCCTGGCCTCAGCTCCTCTCCTGCCTTGCCTTTGCACCTAGTCCTCAGGCGTTCTTGTGGAGGGCTTAGTTGCCAGTGGGTTGCACACTGCCAAGCGCTCCAGCAGTGAGGGCTCTATTAGAGGCAATGGGAGGGCAACTGCAGGGCTCCTCCAGCGGTTGCTTGACCGCCCAGACTCAGCACAGCACGGAGAGCACAAGGCTCACAGGGCCCCTGGCTGGGGTCTGCAGCCCCACACAGGCGGAGGCTGACTCGGTGAGCGCCTAGAAGTTGCCTGACAGACGTCATTTCCCTAGTGCTCTCCTCCCCTGCAGAGACGTGTGTAGGTGGTTGGGGCCTGCCCCTGCGTGTCTGCGCTCCCGTCCACAGCCCCAGATCAGGGAAGCAGCTCCTCAGCCAAGACCTGTGGGAGGCACAGGGGGCCCCTCATGGAAGCCTAGTTTACAGCATGCGGGAAGCGAGCCTCCTCGGGAGAAGAGAAGGCAGCCCTGCTGTGTGCGGCTGCATTCACTGCTTTGGCGGAGCCGAGTGCGCCTCCAGTACGGCAGAGCTCCAGCTCTGCTCAGAGGCCCGATCTGGCAGAGTTGCTGGCGTGAGGCTGCTCTGCCCTGGGCGAGCCTTGCCCAGACTTGCCTCGCGGCTAGGCTTCCAGTCCAGGAAGGAGCGGGCTGCCCGAGACTGGGAGATGCTACTGGCGCCTTCCTGGCCTCAGCTCCACTCCTGCCTTGCCTTTGCCCCTAGTCCCCAGGCGTTCTTGTGGAGGGCTTAGTTGCCGGTGGGTTGTACACTGCCAAGCGCTCCAGCAGTGAGGGCTCTATTAGGGGCAATGGGAGGGCAACTGAAGGGCTCCTCCAGCGGTTGCTTGACCGCCCAGACTCAGCACAGCACGGAGAGCACAAGGCTCACAGGGCCCCTGGCTGGGGTCTGCAGCCCCACACACTCGGAGGCTGACTCGGTGAGCGCCCAGAAGGTGCCTGACAGACGTCATTTCCCTAGTGCTCTCCTCCCCGGCTGAGACGTGTGCAGGTGGTTGGGGCCTGCCCCTGCGTGTCTGGGCTCCCGTCCACAGCCCCAGCTCAGGGAAGCAGCTCCTGAGCCAAGACCTGTGGGAGGCGCAGGGGGCCCCGCCTGGAAGCCTATTTTACAGCATGCGGGAAGCGAGCCTCCTCGGGAGAAGAGAAGGCAGCCCTGCTGTGTGCGGCTATATTCACTGCTTTGGCGGAGCCGAGTGCGCCTCCAGTACGGCAGAGCTACAGCTCTGCTCAGAGGCCCGATCTGGCAGAGTTGCTGGCGTGAGGCTGCTCTGCCCTGGGCGAGCCTTGCCCACACTTGCCTCGCGGCTAGGCTTCCAGTCCAGGAAGGAGCAGGCTGCGCGAGACTGGGAGATGCTACTGGCGCCTTCCTGGCCTCAGCTCCACTCCTGCCTTGCCTTTGCCCCTAGTCCCCAGGCGTTCTTGTGGAGGGCTTAGTTGCCCGTGGGTTGCACACTGCCAAGCGCTCCAGCAGTGAGGGCTCTATTAGAGGCAATGGGAGGGCAACTGCAGGGCTCCTCCAGCGGTTGCTTGACCGCCCAGACTCAGCACAGCACGGAGAGCACAAGGCTCACAGGGCCCCTGGCTGGGGTCTGCAGCCCCACACACGCGGAGGCTGACTCGGTGAGCGCCCAGAAGGTGCCTGACAGACGTCATTTCCCTAGTGCTCTCCTCCCCAGCAGAGACGTGTGCAGGTGGTTGGCGCCTGCCCCTGCGTGTCTGGGCTCCCGTCCACAGCCCCAGCTCAGGGAAGCAGCTCCTGAGCCACGACCTGTGGGAGGCGCAGGGGGCCCCGCCTGGAAGCCTAGTTTACAGCATGCGGGAAGCGAGCCTCCTCGGGAGAAGAGAAGGCAACCCTGCTGTGTGTGGCTGTATTCACTGCTTTGGCGGAGCCGAGTGCGCCTCCAGTACGGCAGAGCTCCAGCTCTGCTCAGAGGCCCGATCTGGCAGAGTTGCTGGCGTGAGGCTGCTCTGCCCTGGGCGAGCCTTGCCCACACTTGCCTCGCGGCTAGGCTTCCAGTCCAGGAAGGAGCAGGCTGCGCGAGACTGGGAGATGCTACTGGCGCCTTCCTGGCCTCAGCTCCACTCCTGCCTTGCGTTTGCACCTAGTCCCCAGGCGTTCTTGCGGAGTGTTTAGTTGCCGGTGGGTTGCACACTGCCAAGCGCTCCAGCAGTGAGGGCTCTATTAGAGGCAATGGGAGGGCATCTGCAGGGCTCCTCCAGCGGTTGCTTGACCGCCCAGACTCAGCACAGCACGGAGAGCACAAGGCTCACAGGGCCCCTGGCTGTGGTCTGCAGCCCCACACACGCGGAGGCTGACTCGGTGAGCGCCCAGAAGGTGCCTGACAGACGTCATTTCCCTAGTGCTCTCCTCCCCGGCAGAGACGTGTGCAGGTGGTTGGGGCCTGCCCCTGCGTGTCTGGGCTCCCGTCCACAGCCCCAGCTCAGGGAAGCAGCTCCTGAGCCAAGACCTGTGGGAGGCGAAGGGGGCCCCGCATGGAAGCCTAGTTTACAGCATGCGGGAAGCGAGCCTCCTCGGGAGAAGAGAAGGCAGCACTGCTGTGTGCGGCTGTATTCACTGCTTTGGCGGAGCCGAGTGCGCCTCCAGTACGGCAGAGCTCCAGCTCTGCTCAGAGGCCCGATCTGGCAGAGTGCTGTTGTGAGGCTGCTCTGCCCTGGGCGAGCCTTGCCCACACTTGCCTCGCGGCTAGGCTTCCAATCCAGAAAGGAGTGGGCTGCGCGAGACTGGGAGATGCTACTGGCGCCTTCCTGGCCTCAGCTCCACTCCTGCCTTGCCTTTGCACCTAGTTCCCAGGCGTTCTTGTGGAGGGCTTAGTTGCCGGTGGGTTGCACACTGCCAAGCGCTCCAGCTTGAGGGCTCTGTTAGAGGCAAAGTGAGGGCATCTGGAAGTCTATTATTACGGTTGCTTGACCGCCCAGACTCAGCACAGCACGGAGAGCACAAGGCTCACAGGGCCCCTGGCTGGGGTCTGCAGCCCCACACACGCGGAGGCTGACTCGGTGAGCGCCCAGAAGGTGCCTGACAGACGTCATTTCTCTAGTGCTCTCCTCCCCAGCAGAGCCCTGTGCAGGTTTTTGGGGCCTGCCCCTGCGTGTCTGGGCTCCCGTCCACAGCCCCAGCTCAGGGAAGCAGCTCCTGAGCCAAGACCTGTGGGAGGCGCAGGGGGCCCCGCCTGGAAGCCTAGTTTACAGCATGCGGGAAGCGAGCCTCCTCGGGAGAAGAGAAGGCAGCCCTGCTGTGTGCGGCTGCATTCACTGCTTTGGCTGAGCCGAGTGCGCCTCCAGTACGGCAGAGCTCCAGCTCTGCTCAGAGGCCCGATCTGGCAGAGTTGCTGGCGTGAGGCTGCTCTGCCCTGGGCGAGCCTTGCCCAGACTTGCCTCGCGGCTAAGCTTCCAGTCCAGGAAGGAGCAGGCTGCGCGAGACTGGGAGATGCTACTGGCGCCTTCCTGGCCTCAGCTCCTCTCCTGCCTTGCCTTTGCACCTAGTCCTCAGGCGTCCTTGTGGAGGGCTTAGTTGCCGGTGGGTTGCACACTGCCAAGCGCTCCAGCAGTGAGGGCTCTATTAGAGGCAATGGGAGGGCAACTGAAGGGCTCCTCCAGCGGTTGCTTGACCGCCCAGACTCAGCACAGCACGGAGAGCACAAGGCTCACAGGGCCCCTGGCTGGGGTCTGCAGCCCCACACACTCGGAGGCTGACTCGGTGAGCGCCCAGAAGGTGCCTGACAGACGTCATTTCCCTAGTGCTCTCCTCCCCGGCAGAGACGTGTGCAGGTGGTTGGGGCCTGCCCCTGCGTGTCTGGGCTCCCGTCCACAGCCCCAGCTCAGGGAAGCAGCTCCTGAGCCAAGACCTGTGGGAGGCGCAGGGGGCCCCGCCTGGAAGCCTAGTTTACAGCATGCGGGAAGCAAGCCTCCTCGGGAGAAGAGAAGGCAGCCCTGCTGTGTGCGGCTGTATTCACTGCTTTGGCGGAGCCGAGTGCGCCTCCAGTACGGCAGAGCTCCAGCTCTGCTCAGAGGCCCGATCTGGCAGAGTTGCTGGCGTGAGACTGCTCTGCCCTGGGCGAGCCTTGCCCACACTTGCCTCGCGGCTAGGCTTCCAGTCCAGGAAGGAGCAGGCTGCGCGAGACTGGGAGATGCTACTGGCGCCTTCCTGGCCTCAGCTCCACTCCTGCCTTGCCTTTTCCCCTAGTCCCCAGGCGTTCTTGTGGAGGGCTTAGTTGCCGGTGGGTTGCACACTGCCAAGCGCTCCAGCAGTGAGGGTTCTATTAGAGGCAATGCGAGGGCAACTGCAGGGCTCCACCAGCGGTTGCTTGACCGCCCAGACTCAGCACAGCACGGAGAGCACAAGGCTCACAGGGCCCCTGGCTGGGGTCTGCAGCCCCACACACGCGGAGGCTGACTCGGTGAGCGCCCAGAAGGTGCCTGACAGACGTCATTTCCCTAGTGCTCTCCTCCCCAGCAGAGACGTGTGCAGGTGGTTGGGGCCTGCCCCTGCGTGTCTGGGCTCCCGTCCACAGCCCCAGCTCAGGGAAGCAGCTCCTCAGCCAAGACCTGTAGGAGGCGCGGGGCGCCCCCGCTTGGAAGCCTAGTGCACAGCATGCGGGAAGCGAGCCTCCTTGGAGAAGAGGAGGCAGCCCAGATGGGTGGGGCTGCAATCACTGCTTGGGCGGAGCCGAGTGCGCCTCCAGTACGGCAGAGCTCCAGCTCTGCTCAGAGGCCCGATCTGGCAGAGTGCTGGCGTGAGGCTGCTCTGCCCTGGGCGAGCCTTGTCCAGACTTGCCTCGCCGCTAGGCTGCCAGTCCAGGAAGGAGCGGGCTGCGCGAGACTGGGAGATGCTACTGGCGCCTTCCTGGCCTCAGCTCCACTCCTGCCTTGCCTTTGCACCTAGTTCCCAGGCGTTCTTGTGGAGGGCTTAGTTGCCGGTGGGTTGCACACTGCCAAGCGCTCCAGCTTGAGGGCTCTGTTAGAGGCACAGTGAGGGCATCTGGAAGTCTATTATTACGGTTGCTTGACCTCCCAGACTCAGCACAGCACGGAGAGCACAAGGCTCACAGGGCCCCTGGCTGGGGTCTGCAGCCCCACACACTCGGAAGCTGACTCGGTGAGCGCCCAGAAGGTGCCTGACAGACGTCATTTCCCTAGTGCTCTCCTCCCCGGCTGAGACGTGTGCAGGAGGTTGGGGCCTGCCCCTGCGTGTCTGGGCTCCCGTCCACAGCCCCAGCTCAGGGAAGCAGCTCCTGAGCCAAGACCTGTGGGAGGCGCAGGGGGCCCCGCCTGGAAGCCTAGTTTACAGCATGCGGGAAGCGAGCCTCCTCGGGAGAAGAGAAGGCAGCCCTGCTGTGTGCGGCTGCATTCACTGCTTTGGCGGAGCCGAGTGCGCCTCCAGTACGGCAGAGCTCCAGCTCTGCTCAGAGGCCCGATCTGGCAGAGTTGCTGGCGTGAGGCTGCTCTGCCCTGGGCGAGCCTTGCCCACACTTGCCTCGCGGCTAGGCTTCCAGTCCAGGAAGGAGCAGGCTGCGCGAGACTGGGAGATGCTACTGGCGCCTTCCTGGCCTCAGCTCCGCTCCTGCCTTGCCTTTGCCCCTAGTCCCCAGGCGTTCTTGTGGAGGGCTTAGTTGCCGGTGGGTTGCACACTGCCAAGCGCTCCAGCAGTGAGGGCTCTATTAGAGGCAATGGGAGGGCAACTGCAGGGCTCCTCCAGCGGTTGCTTGACCGCCCAGACTCAGCACAGCACGGAGAGCACAAGGCTCACAGGGCCCCTGGCTGGGGTCTGCAGCCCCACACACTCGGAGGCTGACTCGGTGAGCGCCCAGAAGGTGCCTGACAGACGTCATTTCCCTAGTGCTCTCCTCCCCAGCAGAGACGTGTGCAGGTGGTTGGGGCCTGCCCCTGCGTGTCTGGGCTCCCGTCCACAGCCCCAGCTCAGGAAAGCAGCTCCTCAGCCAAGACCTGTAGCAGGCGCGGGGCGCCCCCGCCTGGAAGCCTAGTGCACAGCATGCGGGAAGCGAGCCTCCTTGGGAGAAGAGGAGGCAGCCCAGATGCGTGGGGCTGCAATCACTGCTTGGGCGGAGCCGAGTGCGCCTCCAGTACGGCAGAGCTCCAGCTCTGCTCAGAGGCCCGATCTGGCAGAGTGCTGGCGTGAGGCTGCTCTGCCCTGGGCGAGCCTTTTCCAGACTTGCCTCGCGGCTAGGCTGCCAATCCAGAAAGGAGCGGGCTGCGCGAGACTGGGAGATGCTACTGGCGCCTTCCTGGCCTCAGCTCTACTCCTGCCTTGCCTTTGCACCTAGTTCCCAGGCGTTCTTGTGGAGGGCTTAGTTGCCGGTGGGTTGCACACTGCCAAGCGCTCCAGCTTGAGGGCTCTGTTAGAGGCAAAGTGAGGGCATATGGAAGTCTATTATTATGGTTGCTTGACCGCCCAGACTCAGCACAGCACGGAGAGCACAAGGCTCACAGGGCCCCTGGCTGTGGTCTGCAGCCCCACACACGCGGAGGCTGACTCGGTGAGCGCCCAGAAGGTGCCTGACAGACGTCATTTCTCTAGTGCTCTCCTCCCCAGCAGAGACGTGTGCAGGTGGGTGGGGCCTGCCCCTGCGTGTCTGGGCTCCCGTCCACAGCCCCAGCTCAGGGAAGCAGCTCCTGAGCCAAGACCTGTGGGAGGCCCAGGGGGCCCCGCCTGGAAGCCTAGTTTACAGCATGCGGGAAGCGAGCCTCCTCGGGAGAAGAGAAGGCAGCCCTGCTGTGTGCGGCTGCATTCACTGCTTTGGCTGAGCCGAGTGCGCCTCCAGTACGGTAGAGCTCCAGCTCTGCTCAGAGGCCCGATCTGGCAGAGTTGCTGGCGTGAGGCTGCTCTGCCCTGGGCGAGCCTTGCCCAGACTTGCCTCGCGGCTAAGCTTCCAGTCCAGGAAGGAGCAGGCTGCGCGAGACTGGGAGATGCTACTGGCGCCTTCCTGGCCTCAGCTCCTCTCCTGCCTTGCCTTTGCACCTAGTCCTCAGGCGTTCTTGTGGAGGGCTTAGTTGCCGGTGGGTTGCACACTGCCAAGCGCTCCAGCAGTGAGGGCTCTATTAGAGGCAATGGGAGGGCAACGGAAGGGCTCCTCCAGCGGTTGCTTGACCGCCCAGACTCAGCACAGCACGGAGAGCACAAGGCTCACAGGGCCCCTGGCTGGGGTCTGCAGCCCCACACACGCGGAGGCTGACTCGGTGAGCGCCCAGAAGGTGCCTGACAGACGTCATTTCCCTAGTGCTCTCCACCCCGGCTGAGACGTGTGCAGGTGGTTGGGGCCTGCCCCTGCGTGTCTGGGCTCCCGTCCACAGCCCCAGCTCAGGGAAGCAGCTCCTGAGCCAAGACCTGTGGGAGGCGCAGGGGGCCCCCCTGGAAGCCTAGTTTACAGCATGCGGGAAGCGAGCCTCCTCGGGAGAAGAGAAGGCAGCCCTGCTGTGTGCGGCTGTATTCACTGCTTTGGCGGAGCCGAGTGCGCCTCCAGTACGGCAGAGCTCCAGCTCTGCTCAGAGGCCCGATCTGGCAGAGTTGCTGGCGTGAGGCTGCTCTGCCCTGGGCGAGCCTTGCCCAGACTTGCCTCGCGGCTAAGCTTCCAGTCCAGGAAGGAGCAGGCTGCGCGAGACTGGGAGATGCTACTGGCGCCTTCCTGGCCTCAGCTCCGCTCCTGCCTTGCCTTTGCCCCTAGTCCCCAGGCGTTCTTGTGGAGGGCTTAGTTGCCGGTGGGTTGCACACTGCCAAGCGCTCCAGCAGTGAGGGCTCTATTAGAGGCAATGGGAGGGCAACTGCAGGGCTCCTCCAGCGGTTGCTTGACCGCCCAGACTCAGCACAGCACGGAGAGCACAAGGCTCACAGGGCCCCTGGCTGGGGTCTGCAGCCCCACACACTCGGAGGCTGACTCGGTGAGCGCCCAGAAGGTGCCTGACAGACGTCATTTCCCTAGTGCTCTCCTCCCCAGCAGAGACGTGTGCAGGTGGTTGGGGCCTGCCCCTGCGTGTCTGGGCTCCCGTCCACAGCCCCAGCTCAGGGAAGCAGCTCCTCAGCCAAGACCTGTAGCAGGCGCGGGGCGCCCCCGCCTGGAAGCCTAGTGCACAGCATGCGGGAAGCGAGCCTCCTTGGGAGAAGAGGAGGCAGCCCAGATGCGTGGGGCTGCAATCACTGCTTGGGCGGAGCCGAGTGCGCCTCCAGTACGGCAGAGCTCCAGCTCTGCTCAGAGGCCCGATCTGGCAGAGTGCTGGCGTGAGGCTGCTCTGCCCTGGGCGAGCCTTTTCCAGACTTGCCTCGCGGCTAGGCTGCCAATCCAGAAAGGAGCGGGCTGCGCGAGACTGGGAGATGCTACTGGCGCCTTCCTGGCCTCAGCTCCACTCCTGCCTTGCCTTTGCACCTAGTTCCCAGGCGTTCTTGTGGGGGGCTTAGTTGCCGGTGCGTTGCACACTGCCAAGCGCTCCAGCTTGAGGGCTCTGTTAGAGGCAAAGTGAGGGCATATGGAAGTCTATTATTACGGTTGCTTGACCGCCCAGACTCAGCACAGCACGGAGAGCACAAGGCTCACAGGGCCCCTGGCTGTGGTCTGCAGCCCCACACACGCGGAGGCTGACTCGGTGAGCGCCCAGAAGGTGCCTGACAGACGTCATTTTCTAGTGCTCTCCTCCCCAGCAGAGCCCTGTGCAGGTTTTTGGGGCCTGCCCCTGCGTGTCTGGGCTCCCGTCCACAGCCCCAGCTCAGGGAAGCAGCTCCTGAGCCAAGACCTGTGGGAGGCGCAGGGGGCCCCGCCTGGAAGCCTAGTTTACAGCATGCGGGAAGCGAGCCTCCTCGGGAGAAGAGAAGGCAGCCCTGCTGTGTGCGGCTGCATTCACTGCTTTGGCTGAGCCGAGTGCGCCTCCAGTACGGCAGAGCTCCAGCTCTGCTCAGAGGCCCGATCTGGCAGAGTTGCTGGCGTGAGGCTGCTCTGCCCTGGGCGAGCCTTGCCCAGACTTGCCTCGCGGCTAAGCTTCCAGTCCAGGAAGGAGCAGGCTGCGCGAGACTGGGAGATGCTACTGGCGCCTTCCTGGCCTCAGCTCCTCTCCTGCCTTGCCTTTGCACCTAGTCCTCAGGCGTCCTTGTGGAGGGCTTAGTTGCCGGTGGGTTGCACACTGCCAAGCGCTCCAGCAGTGAGGGCTCTATTAGAGGCAATGGGAGGGCAACTGAAGGGCTCCTCCAGCGGTTGCTTGACCGCCCAGACTCAGCACAGCACGGAGAGCACAAGGCTCACAGGGCCCCTGGCTGGGGTCTGCAGCCCCACACACTCGGAGGCTGACTCGGTGAGCGCCCAGAAGGTGCCTGACAGACGTCATTTCCCTAGTGCTCTCCTCCCCGGCAGAGACGTGTGCAGGTGGTTGGGGCCTGCCCCTGCGTGTCTGGGCTCCCGTCCACAGCCCCAGCTCAGGGAAGCAGCTCCTGAGCCAAGACCTGTGGGAGGCGCAGGGGGCCCCGCCTGGAAGCCTAGTTTACAGCATGCGGGAAGCGAGCCTCCTCGGGAGAAGAGAAGGCAGCCCTGCTGTGTGCGGCTGTATTCACTGCTTTGGCGGAGCCGAGTGCGCCTCCAGTACGGCAGAGCTCCAGCTCTGCTCAGAGGCCCGATCTGGCAGAGTGCTGGTGTGAGGCTGCTCTGCCCTGGGCGAGCCTTGCCCAGACTTGCCTCGCGGCTAGGCTTCCAATCCAGAAAGGAGTGGGCTGCGCGAGACTGGGAGGTGCTACTGGCGCCTTCCTGGCCTCAGCTCCACTCCTGCCTTGCCTTTGCACCTAGTTCCCAGGCGTTCTTTTGGAGGGCTTAGTTGCCGGTGGGTTGCACACTGCCAAGCGCTCCAGCTTGAGGGCTCTGTTAGAGGCAAAGTGAGGGCATCTGGAAGTCTATTATTACGGTTGCTTGACCGCCCAGACTCAGCACAGCACGGAGAGCACAAGGCTCACAGGGCCCTTGGCTGTGGTCTGCAGCCCCACACACGCGGAGGCTGACTCGGTGAGCGCCCAGAAGGTGCCTGACAGACGTCATTTCCCTAGTGCTCTCCTCCCCAGCAGAGACGTGTGCAGGTGGTTGGGGCCTGCCCCTGCGTGTCTGGGCTCCCGTCCACAGCCCCAGCTCAGGGAAGCAGCTCCTCAGCCAAGACCTGTAGGAGGCGCGGGGCGCCCCCGCCTGGAAGCCTAGTGCACAGCATGCGGGAAGCGAGCCTCCTTGGAGAAGAGGAGGCAGCCCAGATGGGTGGGGCTGCAATCACTGCTTGGGCGGAGCCGAGTGCGCCTCCAGTACGGCAGAGCTCCAGCTCTGCTCAGAGGCCCGATCTGGCAGAGTGCTGGCGTGAGGCTGCTCTGCCCTGGGCGAGCCTTGTCCAGACTTGCCTCGCCGCTAGGCTGCCAGTCCAGGAAGGAGCGGGCTGCGCGAGACTGGGAGATGCTACTGGCGCCTTCCTGGCCTCAGCTCCACTCCTGCCTTGCCTTTGCACCTAGTTCTCAGGCGTTCTTGTGGAGGGCTTAGTTGCCAGTGGGTTGCACACTGCCAAGCGCTCCAGCTTGAGGGCTCTGTTAGAGGCAAAGTGAGGGCATCTGGAAGTCTATTATTACGGTTGCTTGACCGCCCAGACTCAGCACAGCACGGAGAGCACAAGGCTCACAGGGCCCTTGGCTGTGGTCTGCAGCCCCACACACGCGGAGGCTGACTCGGTGAGCGCCCAGAAGGTGCCTGACAGAAGTCATTTTCTAGTGCTCTCCTCCCCAGCAGAGCCCTGTGCAGGTTTTTGGGGCCTGCCCCTGCGTGTCTGGTCTCCCGTCCACAGCCCCAGCTCAGGGAAGCAGCTCCTGAGCCAAGACCTGTGGGAGGCGCAGGGGGCCCCGCCTGGAAGCCTAGTTTACAGCATGCGGGAAGCGAGCCTCCTCGGGAGAAGAGAAGGCAGCCCTGCTGTGTGCGGCTGCATTCACTGCTTTGGCTGAGCCGAGTGCGCCTCCAGTACGGCAGAGCTCCAGCTCTGCTCAGAGGCCCGATCTGGCAGAGTTGCTGGCGTGAGGCTGCTCTGCCCTGGGCGAGCCTTGCCCAGACTTGCCTCGCGGCTAAGCTTCCAGTCCAGGAAGGAGCAGGCTGCGCGAGACTGGGAGATGCTACTGGCGCCTTCCTGGCCTCAGCTCCTCTCCTGCCTTGCCTTTGCACCTAGTCCTCAGGCGTTCTTGTGGAGGGCTTAGTTGCCGGTGGGTTGCACACTGCCAAGCGCTCCAGCAGTGAGGGCTCTATTAGAGGCAATAGGAGGGCAACTGAAGGGCTCCTCCAGCGGTTGCTTGACCGCCCAGACTCAGCACAGCACGGAGAGCACAAGGCTCACAGGGCCCCTGGCTGGGGTCTGCAGCCCCACACACTCGGAGGCTGACTCGGTGAGCGCCCAGAAGGTGCCTGACAGACGTCATTTCCCTAGTGCTCTCCTCCCCGGCTGAGACGTGTGCAGGAGGTTGGGGCCTGCCCCTGCGTGTCTGGGCTCCCGTCCACAGCCCCAGCTCAGGGAAGCAGCTCCTGAGCCAAGACCTGTGGGAGGCGAAGGGGGCCCCGCCTGGAAGCCTAGTTTACAGCATGCGGGAAGCGAGCCTCCTCGGGAGAAGAGAAGGCAGCCCTGCTGTGTGCGGCTGTATTCACTGCTTTGGCGGAGCCGAGTGCGCCTCCAGTACGGCAGAGCTCCAGCTCTGCTCAGAGGCCCGATCTGGCAGAGTTGCTGGCGTGAGGCTGCTCTGCCCTGGGCGAGCCTTGCCCACACTTGCCTCGCGGCTAGGCTTCCAGTCCAGGAAGGAGCAGGCTGCGCGAGACTGGGAGATGCTACTGGCGCCTTCCTGGCCTCAGCTCCTCTCCTGCCTTGCCTTTGCCCCTAGTCCCCAGGCGTTCTTGTGGAGGGCTTAGTTGCCGGTGGGTTGCACACTGCCAAGCGCTCCAGCAGTGAGGGCTCTATTAGAGGCAATGGGAGGGCAACTGCAGGGCTCCTCCAGCGGTTGCTTGACCGGCCAGACTCAGCACAGCACGGAGAGCACAAGGCTCACAGGGCCCCTGGCTGGGGTCTGCAGCCCCACACAAGCGGAGGCTGACTCGGTGAGCGCCCAGAAGGTGCCTGACAGACGTCATTTCCCTAGTGCTCTCCTCCCCAGAGGAGATGTGTGCAGGTGGTTGGGGCCTGCCCCTGCGTGTCTGGGCTCCCGTCCACAGCCCCAGCTCAGGGAGGCAGCTCCTCAGCCAAGACCTGTAGCAGGCGCGGGGCGCCCCCGCCTGGAAGCCTAGTGCACAGCATGCGGGAAGCGAGCCTCCTTGGGAGAAGAGGAGGCAGCCCAGATGCGTGGGGCTGCAATCACTGCTTGGGCGGAGCCGAGTGCGCCTCCAGTACGGCAGAGCTCCAGCTCTGCTCAGAGGCCCGATCTGGCAGAGTGCTGGCGTGAGGCTGCTCTGCCCTGGGCGAGCCTTGTCCCGACTTGCCTCGCGGATAGGCTGCCAATCCAGAAAGGAGCGGGCTGCGCGAGACTGGGAGATGCTACTGGCGCCTTCCTGGCCTCAGCTCCACTCCTGCCTTGCCTTTGCACCTAGTTCCCAGGCGTTCTTGTGGAGGGCTTAGTTGCCGGTGGGTTGCACACTGCCAAGCGCTCCAGCTTGAGGGCTCTGTTAGAGGCAAAGTGAGGGCATATGGAAGTCTATTATTACGGTTGCTTGACCGCCCAGACTCAGCACAGCACGGAGAGCACAAGGCTCACAGGGCCCCTGGCTGGGGTCTGCAGCCCCACACACTCGGAGGCTGACTCGGTGAGCGCCCAGAAGGTGCCTGACAGACGTCATTTCCCTAGTGCTCTCCTCCCCGGCTGAGACGTGTGCAGGTGGTTGGGGCCTGCCCCTGCGTGTCTGGGCTCCCGTCCACAGCCCCAGCTCAGGGAAGCAGCTCCTGAGCCAAGACCTGTGGGAGGCGCAGGGGGCCCCGCCTGGAAGCCTAGTTTACAGCATGCGGGAAGCGAGCCTCCTCGGGAGAAGAGAAGGCAGCCCTGCTGTGTGCGGCTGTATTCACTGCTTTGGCGGAGCCGAGTGCGCCTCCAGTACGGCAGAGCTCCAGCTCTGCTCAGAGGCCCGATCTGGCAGAGTGCTGGTGTGAGGCTGCTCTGCCCTGGGCGAGCCTTGCCCAGACTTGCCTCGCGGCTAGGCTTCCAATCCAGAAAGGAGTGGGCTGCGCGAGACTGGGAGGTGCTACTGGCGCCTTCCTGGCCTCAGCTCCACTCCTGCCTTGCCTTTGCACCTAGTTCCCAGGCGTTCTTTTGGAAGGCTTAGTTGCCGGTGGGTTGCACACTGCCAAGCGCTCCAGCTTGAGGGCTCTGTTAGAGGCAAAGTGAGGGCATCTGGAAGTCTATTATTACGGTTGCTTGACCGCCCAGACTCAGCACAGCACGGAGAGCACAAGGCTCACAGGGCCCCTGGCTGGGGTCTGCAGCCCCACACACGCGGAGGCTGACTCGGTGAGCGCCCAGAAGGTGCCTGACAGACGTCATTTCCCTAGTGCTCTCCTCCCCAGCAGAGACGTGTGCAGGTGGTTGGGGCCTGCCCCTGCGTGTCTGGGCTCCCGTCCACAGCCCCAGCTCAGGGAAGCAGCTCCTCAGCCAAGACCTGTAGGAGGCGCGGGGCGCCCCCGCCTGGAAGCCTAGTGCACAGCATGCGGGAAGCGAGCCTCCTTGGAGAAGAGGAGGCAGCCCAGATGGGTGGGGCTGCAATCACTGCTTGGGCGGAGCCGAGTGCGCCTCCAGTACGGTAGAGCTCCAGGTCTGCTCAGAGGCCCGATCTGGCAGAGTGCTGGCGTGAGGCTGCTCTGCCCTGGGCGAGCCTTGTCCAGACTTGCCTCGCCGCTAGGCTGCCAGTCCAGGAAGGAGCGGGCTGCGCGAGACTGGGAGAGGCTACTGGCGCCTTCCTGGCCTCAGCTCCACTCCTGCCTTGCCTTTGCACCTAGTTCCCAGGCGTTCTTGTGGAGGGCTTAGTTGCCGGTGGGTTGCACACTGCCAAGCGCTCCAGCTTGAGGGCTCTGTTAGAGGCAAAGTGAGGGCATCTGGAAGTCTATTATTACGGTTGCTTGACCGCCCAGACTCAGCACAGCACGGAGAGCACAAGGCTCACAGGGCCCTTGGCTGTGGTCTGCAGCCCCACACACGCGGAGGCTGACTCGGTGAGCGCCCAGAAGGTGCCTGACAGAAGTCATTTTCTAGTGCTCTCCTCCCCAGCAGAGCCCTGTGCAGGTTTTTGGGGCCTGCCCCAGCGTGTCTGGTCTCCCGTCCACAGCCCCAGCTCAGGGAAGCAGCTCCTGAGCCAAGACCTGTGGGAGGCGCAGGGGGCCCCGCCTGGAAGCCTAGTTTACAGCATGCGGGAAGCGAGCCTCCTCGGGAGAAGAGAAGGCAGCCCTGCTGTGTGCGGCTGCATTCACTGCTTTGGCTGAGCCGAGTGCGCCTCCAGTACGGCAGAGCTCCAGCTCTGCTCAGAGGCCCGATCTGGCAGAGTTGCTGGCGTGAGGCTGCTCTGCCCTGGGCGAGCCTTGCCCAGACTTGCCTCGCGGCTAAGCTTCCAGTCCAGGAAGGAGCAGGCTGCGCGAGACTGGGAGATGCTACTGGCGCCTTCCTGGCCTCAGCTCCTCTCCTGCCTTGCCTTTGCACCTAGTCCTCAGGCGTTCTTGTGGAGGGCTTAGTTGCCGGTGGGTTGCACACTGCCAAGCGCTCCAGCAGTGAGGGCTCTATTAGAGGCAATAGGAGGGCAACTGAAGGGCTCCTCCAGCGGTTGCTTGACCGCCCAGACTCAGCACAGCACGGAGAGCACAAGGCTCACAGGGCCCCTGGCTGGGGTCTGCAGCCCCACACACTCGGAGGCTGACTCAGTGAGCGCCCAGAAGGTGCCTGACAGACGTCATTTCCCTAGTGCTCTCCTCCCCGGCTGAGACGTGTGCAGGAGGTTGGGGCCTGCCCCTGCGTGTCTGGGCTCCCGTCCACAGCCCCAGCTCAGGGAAGCAGCTCCTGAGCCAAGACCTGTGGGAGGCGAAGGGGGCCCCGCCTGGAAGCCTAGTTTACAGCATGCGGGAAGCGAGCCTCCTCGGGAGAAGAGAAGGCAGCCCTGCTGTGTGCGGCTGTATTCACTGCTTTGGCGGAGCCGAGTGCGCCTCCAGTACGGCAGAGCTCCAGCTCTGCTCAGAGGCCCGATCTGGCAGAGTTGCTGGCGTGAGGCTGCTCTGCCCTGGGCGAGCCTTGCCCACACTTGCCTCGCGGCTAGGCTTCCAGTCCAGGAAGGAGCAGGCTGCGCGAGACTGGGAGATGCTACTGGCGCCTTCCTGGCCTCAGCTCCTCTCCTGCCTTGCCTTTGCCCCTAGTCCCCAGGCGTTCTTGTGGAGGGCTTAGTTGCCGGTGGGTTGCACACTGCCAAGCGCTCCAGCAGTGAGGGCTCTATTAGAGGCAATGGGAGGGCAACTGCAGGGCTCCTCCAGCGGTTGCTTGACCGGCCAGACTCAGCACAGCACGGAGAGCACAAGGCTCACAGGGCCCCTGGCTGGGGTCTGCAGCCCCACACAAGAGGAGGCTGACTCGGTGAGCGCCCAGAAGGTGCCTGACAGACGTCATTTCCCTAGTGCTCTCCTCCCCAGAGGAGATGTGTGCAGGTGGTTGGGGCCTGCCCCTGCGTGTCTGGGCTCCCGTCCACAGCCCCAGCTCAGGGAGGCAGCTCCTCAGCCAAGACCTGTAGCAGGCGCGGGGCGCCCCCGCCTGGAAGCCTAGTGCACAGCATGCGGGAAGCGAGCCTCCTTGGGAGAAGAGGAGGCAGCCCAGATGCGTGGGGCTGCAATCACTGCTTGGGCGGAGCCGAGTGCGCCTCCAGTACGGCAGAGCTCCAGCTCTGCTCAGAGGCCCGATCTGGCAGAGTGCTGGCGTGAGGCTGCTCTGCCCTGGGCGAGCCTTGTCCCGACTTGCCTCGCGGATAGGCTGCCAATCCAGAAAGGAGCGGGCTGCGCGAGACTGGGAGATGCTACTGGCGCCTTCCTGGCCTCAGCTCCACTCCTGCCTTGCCTTTGCACCTAGTTCCCAGGCGTTCTTGTGGAGGGCTTAGTTGCCGGTGGGTTGCACACTGCCAAGCGCTCCAGCTTGAGGGCTCTGTTAGAGGCAAAGTGAGGGCATCTGGAAGTCTATTCTTACGGTTGCTTGACCGCCCAGACTCAGCACAGCACGGAGAGCACAAGGCTCACAGGGCCCCTGGCTGGGGTCTGCAGCCCCACACACTCGGAGGCTGACTCGGTGAGCGCCCAGAAGGTGCCTGACAGACGTCATTTCCCTAGTGCTCTCCTCCCCGGCAGAGACGTGTGCAGGTGGTTGGGGCCTGCCCCTGCGTGTCTGGGCTCCCGTCCACAGCCCCAGCTCAGGGAAGCAGCTCCTGAGCCAAGACCTGTGGGAGGCGCAGGGGGCCCCGCCTGGAAGCCTAGTTTACAGCATGCGGGAAGCGAGCCTCCTCGGGAGAAGAGAAGGCAGCCCTGCTGTGTGCGGCTGTATTCACTGCTTTGGCGGAGCCGAGTGCGCCTCCAGTACGGCAGAGCTCCAGCTCTGCTCAGAGGCCCGATCTGGCAGAGTGCTGGTGTGAGGCTGCTCTGCCCTGGGCGAGCCTTGCCCAGACTTGCCTCGCGGCTAGGCTTCCAATCCAGAAAGGAGTGGGCTGCGCGAGACTGGGAGGTGCTACTGGCGCCTTCCTGGCCTCAGCTCCACTCCTGCCTTGCCTTTGCACCTAGTTCCCAGGCGTTCTTTTGGAGGGCTTAGTTGCCGGTGGGTTGCACACTGCCAAGCGCTCCAGCTTGAGGGCTCTGTTAGAGGCAAAGTGAGGGCATCTGGAAGTCTATTATTACGGTTGCTTGACCGCCCAGACTCAGCACAGCACGGAGAGCACAAGGCTCACAGGGCCCCTGGCTGGGGTCTGCAGCCCCACACACGCGGAGGCTGACTCGGTGAGCGCCCAGAAGGTCCTGACAGACGTCATTTCCCTAGTGCTCTCCTCCCCAGCAGAGACGTGTGCAGGTGGTTGGGGCCTGCCCCTGCGTGTCTGGGCTCCCGTCCACAGCCCCAGCTCAGGGAAGCAGCTCCTCAGCCAAGACCTGTAGGAGGCGCGGGGCGCCCCCGCCTGGAAGCCTTGTGCACAGCATGCGGGAAGCGAGCCTCCTTGGAGAAGAGGAGGCAGCCCAGATGGGTGGGGCTGCAATCACTGCTTGGGCGGAGCCGAGTGCGCCTCCAGTACGGTAGAGCTCCAGCTCTGCTCAGAGGCCCGATCTGGCAGAGTTGCTGGCGTGAGGCTGCTCTGCCCTGGGCGAGCCTTGCCCAGACTTGCCTCGCGGCTAAGCTTCCAGTCCAGGAAGGAGCAGGCTGCGCGAGACTGGGAGATGCTACTGGCGCCTTCCTGGCCTCAGCTCCTCTCCTGCCTTGCCTTTGCACCTAGTCCTCAGGCGTCCTTGTGGAGGGCTTAGTTGCCGGTGGGTTGCACACTGCCAAGCGCTCCAGCAGTGAGGGCTCTATTAGAGGCAATGGGAGGGCAACTGAAGGGCTCCTCCAGCGGTTGCTTGACCGCCCAGACTCAGCACAGCACGGAGAGCACAAGGCTCACAGGGCCCCTGGCTGGGGTCTGCAGCCCCACACACTCGGAGGCTGACTCGGTGAGCGCCCAGAAGGTGCCTGACAGACGTCATTTCCCTAGTGCTCTCCTCCCCGGCAGAGACGTGTGCAGGTGGTTGGGGCCTGCCCCTGCGTGTCTGGGCTCCCGTCCACAGCCCCAGCTCAGGGAAGCAGCTCCTGAGCCAAGACCTGTGGGAGGCGCAGGGGGCCCCGCCTGGAAGCCTAGTTTACAGCATGCGGGAAGCAAGCCTCCTCGGGAGAAGAGAAGGCAGCCCTGCTGTGTGCGGCTGTATTCACTGCTTTGGCGGAGCCGAGTGCGCCTCCAGTACGGCAGAGCTCCAGCTCTGCTCAGAGGCCCGATCTGGCAGAGTTGCTGGCGTGAGACTGCTCTGCCCTGGGCGAGCCTTGCCCACACTTGCCTCGCGGCTAGGCTTCCAGTCCAGGAAGGAGCAGGCTGCGCGAGACTGGGAGATGCTACTGGCGCCTTCCTGGCCTCAGCTCCACTCCTGCCTTGCCTTTTCCCCTAGTCCCCAGGCGTTCTTGTGGAGGGCTTAGTTGCCGGTGGGTTGCACACTGCCAAGCGCTCCAGCAGTGAGGGTTCTATTAGAGGCAATGGGAGGGCAACTGCAGGGCTCCACCAGCGGTTGCTTGACCGCCCAGACTCAGCACAGCACGGAGAGCACAAGGCTCACAGGGCCCCTGGCTGGGGTCTGCAGCCCCACACACGCGGAGGCTGACTCGGTGAGCGCCCAGAAGGTGCCTGACAGACGTCATTTCCCTAGTGCTCTACTCCCCAGCAGAGATGTGTGCAGGTGGTTGGGGCCTGCCCCTGCGTGTCTGGGCTCCCGTCCACAGCCCCACTCAGGGAAGCAGCTCCTCAGCCAAGACCTGTAGGAGGCGCGGGGCGCCCCCGCCTGGAAGCCTAGTGCACAGCATGCGGGAAGCGAGCCTCCTTGGGAGAAGAGGAGGCAGCCCAGATGCGTGGGGCTGCAATCACTGCTTGGGCGGAGCCGAGTGCGCCTCCAGTACGGCAGAGCTCCAGCTCTGCTCAGAGGCCCGATCTGGCAGAGTGCTGGTGTGAGGCTGCTCTGCCCTGGGCGAGCCTTGCCCAGACTTGCCTCGCGGCTAGGCTTCCAATCCAGAAAGGAGTGGGCTGCGCGAGACTGGGAGATGCTACTGGCGCCTTCCTGGCCTCAGCTCCACTCCTGCCTTGCCTTTGCACCTAGTTCCCAGGCGTTCTTGTGGAGGGCTTAGTTGCAGGTGGGTTGCACACTGCCTAGCGCTCCAGCTTGAGGGCTCTGTTAGAGGCAAAGTGAGGGCATCTGGAAGTCTATTATTACGGTTGCTTGACCGCCCAGACTCAGCACAGCACGGAGAGCACAAGGCTCACAGGGCCCCTGGCTGGGGTCTGCAGCCCCACACACGCGGAGGCTGACTCGGTGAGCGCCCAGAAGGTGCCTGACAGACGTCATTTCTCTAGTGCTCTCCTCCCCAGCAGAGCCCTGTGCAGGTTTTTGGGGCCTGCCCCTGCGTGTCTGGGCTCCCGTCCACAGCCCCAGCTCAGGGAAGCAGCTCCTGAGCCAAGACCTGTGGGAGGCGCAGGGGGCCCCGCCTGGAAGCCTAGTTTACAGCATGCGGGAAGCGAGCCTCCTCGGGAGAAGAGAAGGCAGCCCTGCTGTGTGCGGCTGCATTCACTGCTTTGGCTGAGCCGAGTGCGCCTCCAGTACGGCAGAGCTCCAGCTCTGCTCAGAGGCCCGATCTGGCAGAGTTGCTGGCGTGAGGCTGCTCTGCCCTGGGCGAGCCTTGCCCAGACTTGCCTCGCGGCTAAGCTTCCAGTCCAGGAAGGAGCAGGCTGCGCGAGACTGGGAGATGCTACTGGCGCCTTCCTGGCCTCAGCTCCTCTCCTGCCTTGCCTTTGCACCTAGTCCTCAGGCGTTCTTGTGGAGGGCTAAGTTGCCGGTGGGTTGCACACTGCCAAGCGCTCCAGCAGTGAGGGCTCTATTAGAGGCAATGGGAGGGCAACTGCAGGGCTCCTCCAGCGGTTGCTTGACCGCCCAGACTCAGCACAGCACGGAGAGCACAAGGCTCACAGGGCCCCTGGCTGGGGTCTGCAGCCCCACACACGCGGAGGCTGACTCGGTGAGCGCCCAGAAGGTGCCTGACAGACGTCATTTCCCTAGTGCTCTCCTCCCCGGCAGAGACGTGTGCAGGTGGTTGGGTCTGCCCCTGCGTGTCTGGGCTCCCGTCCACAGCCCCACTCAGGGAAGCAGCTCCTCAGCCAAGACCTGTAGGAGGCGCGGGGCGCCCCCGCCTGGAAGCCTAGTGCACAGCATGCGGGAAGCGAGCCTCCTTGGGAGAAGAGGAGGCAGCCCAGATGCGTGGGGCTGCAATCACTGCTTGGGCGGAGCCGAGTGCGCCTCCAGTACGGCAGAGCTCCAGCTCTGCTCAGAGGCCCGATCTGGCAGAGTGCTGGCGTGAGGCTGCTCTGCCCTGGGCGAGCCTTGTCCAGACTTGCCTCGCGGCTAGGCTTCCAATCCAGAAAGGAGCGGGCTGCGCGAGACTGGGAGATGCTACTGGCGCCTTCCTGGCCTCAGCTCCACTCCTGCCTTGCCTTTGCACCTAGTTCCCAGGCGTTCTTGTGGAGGGCTTAGTTGCCGGTGGGTTGCACACTGCCAAGCGCTCCAGCTTGAGGGCTCTGTTAGAGGCAAAGTGAGGGCATATGGAAGTCTATTATTACGGTTGCTTGACCGCCCAGACTCAGCACAGCACGGAGAGCACAAGGCTCACAGGGCCCCTGGCTGTGGTCTGCAGCCCCACACACGCGGAGGCTGACTCGGTGAGCGCCCAGAAGGTGCCTGACAGACGTCATTTCTCTAGTGCTCTCCTCCCCAGCAGAGACGTGTGCAGGTTTTTGGGGCCTGCCCCTGCGTGTCTGGGCTCCCGTCCACAGCCCCAGCTCAGGGAAGAAGCTCCTGAGCCAAGACCTGTGGGAGGCGCAGGGGGCCCCGCCTGGAAGCCTAGTTTACAGCATGCGGGAAGCGAGCCTCCTCGGGAGAAGAGAAGGCAGCCCTGCTGTGTGCGGCTGCATTCACTGCTTTGGCTGAGCCGAGTGCGCCTCCAGTACGGCAGAGCTCCAGCTCTGCTCAGAGGCCCGATCTGGCAGAGTTGCTGGCGTGAGGCTGCTCTGCCCTGGGCGAGCCTTGCCCAGACTTGCCTCGCGGCTAAGCTTCCAGTCCAGGAAGGAGCAGGCTGCGCGAGACTGGGAGATGCTACTGGCGCCTTCCTGGCCTCAGCTCCTCTCCTGCCTTGCCTTTGCACCTAGTTCCCAGGCGTTCTTGTGGAGGGCTTAGTTGCCGGTGTGTTGCACACTGCCAAGCGCTCCAGCAGTGAGGGTTCTATTAGAGGCAATGGGAGGGCAACTGCTGCGCTCCTCCAGCGGTTGCTTGACCGCCCAGACTCAGCACAGCACGGAGAGCACAAGGCTCACAGGGCCCCTGGCTGGGGTCTGCAGCCCCACACACGCGGAGGCTGACTCGGTGAGCGCCCAGAAGGTGCCTGACAAACGTCATTTCCCTAGTGCTCTCCTCCCCAGCAGAGACGTGTGCAGGTGGTTGGGGCCTGCCCCTGCGTGTCTGGGCTCCCGTCCACAGCCCCAGCTCAGGGAAGCAGCTCCTCAGCCAAGACCTGTAGGAGGCGCGGGGCGCCCCCGCCTGGAAGCCTAGTGCACAGCATGCGGGAAGCGAGCCTCCTTGGGAGAAGAGGAGGCAGCCCAGATGCGTGGGGCTGCAATCACTGCTTGGGCGGAGCCGAGTGCGCCTCCAGTACGGCAGAGCTCCAGCTCTGCTCAGAGGCCCGATCTGGCAGAGTGCTGGCGTGAGGCTGCTCTGCCCTGGGCGAGCCTTGCCCAGACTTGCCTCGCGGCTAGGCTTCCAATCCAGAAAGGAGCGGGCTGCGCGAGACTGGGAGATGCTACTGGCGCCTTCCTGGCCTCAGCTCCACTCCTGCCTTGCCTTTGCACCTAGTTCCCAGGCGTTCTTGTGGAGGGCTTAGTTGCCGGTGGGTTGCACACTGCCAAGCGCTCCAGCAGTGAGGGCTCTATTAGAGGCAATGGGAGGGCAACTGCAGGGCTCCTCCAGCGGTTGCTTGACCGCCCAGACTCAGCACAGCACGGAGAGCACAAGGCTCACAGGGCCCCTGGCTGGGGTCTGCAGCCCCACACACGCGGAGGCTGACTCGGTGAGCGCCCAGAAGGTGCCTGACAGACGTCATTTCCCTAGTGCTCTCCTCCCCGGCAGAGACGTGTGCAGGTGGTTGGGTCTGCCCCTGCGTGTCTGGGCTCCCGTCCACAGCCCCACTCAGGGAAGCAGCTCCTCAGCCAAGACCTGTAGGAGGCGCGGGGCGCCCCCGCCTGGAAGCCTAGTGCACAGCATGCGGGAAGCGAGCCTCCTTGGGAGAAGAGGAGGCAGCCCAGATGCGTGGGGCTGCAATCACTGCTTGGGCGGAGCCGAGTGCGCCTCCAGTACGGCAGAGCTCCAGCTCTGCTCAGAGGCCCGATCTGGCAGAGTGCTGGCGTGAGGCTGCTCTGCCCTGGGCGAGCCTTGTCCAGACTTGCCTCGCGGCTAGGCTTCCAATCCAGAAAGGAGTGGGCTGCGCGAGACTGGGAGATGCTACTGGCGCCTTCCTGGCCTCAGCTCCACTCCTGCCTTGCCTTTGCACCTAGTTCCCAGGCGTTCTTGTGGAGGGCTTAGTTGCCGGTGGGTTGCACACTGCCAAGCGCTCCAGCTTGAGGGCTCTGTTAGAGGCAAAGTGAGGGCATATGGAAGTCTATTATTACGGTTGCTTGACCGCCCAGACTCAGCACAGCACGGAGAGCACAAGGCTCACAGGGCCCCTGGCTGTGGTCTGCAGCCCCACACACGCGGAGGCTGACTCGGTGAGCGCCCAGAAGGTGCCTGACAGACGTCATTTCTCTAGTGCTCTCCTCCCCAGCAGAGACGTGTGCAGGTTTTTGGGGCCTGCCCCTGCGTGTCTGGGCTCCCGTCCACAGCCCCAGCTCAGGGAAGAAGCTCCTGAGCCAAGACCTGTGGGAGGCGCAGGGGGCCCCGCCTGGAAGCCTAGTTTACAGCATGCGGGAAGCGAGCCTCCTCGGGAGAAGAGAAGGCAGCCCTGCTGTGTGCGGCTGCATTCACTGCTTTGGCTGAGCCGAGTGCGCCTCCAGTACGGCAGAGCTCCAGCTCTGCTCAGAGGCCCGATCTGGCAGAGTTGCTGGCGTGAGGCTGCTCTGCCCTGGGCGAGCCTTGCCCAGACTTGCCTCGCGGCTAAGCTTCCAGTCCAGGAAGGAGCAGGCTGCGCGAGACTGGGAGATGCTACTGGCGCCTTCCTGGCCTCAGCTCCTCTCCTGCCTTGCCTTTGCACCTAGTTCCCAGGCGTTCTTGTGGAGGGCTTAGTTGCCGGTGTGTTGCACACTGCCAAGCGCTCCAGCAGTGAGGGTTCTATTAGAGGCAATGGGAGGGCAACTGCTGCGCTCCTCCAGCGGTTGCTTGACCGCCCAGACTCAGCACAGCACGGAGAGCACAAGGCTCACAGGGCCCCTGGCTGGGGTCTGCAGCCCCACACACGCGGAGGCTGACTCGGTGAGCGCCCAGAAGGTGCCTGACAAACGTCATTTCCCTAGTGCTCTCCTCCCCAGCAGAGACGTGTGCAGGTGGTTGGGGCCTGCCCCTGCGTGTCTGGGCTCCCGTCCACAGCCCCAGCTCAGGGAAGCAGCTCCTCAGCCAAGACCTGTAGGAGGCGCGGGGCGCCCCCGCCTGGAAGCCTAGTGCACAGCATGCGGGAAGCGAGCCTCCTTGGGAGAAGAGGAGGCAGCCCAGATGCGTGGGGCTGCAATCACTGCTTGGGCGGAGCCGAGTGCGCCTCCAGTACGGCAGAGCTCCAGCTCTGCTCAGAGGCCCGATCTGGCAGAGTGCTGGTGTGAGGCTGCTCTGCCCTGGGCGAGCCTTGCCCAGACTTGCCTCGCGGCTAGGCTTCCAATCCAGAAAGGAGTGGGCTGCGCGAGACTGGGAGATGCTACTGGCGCCTTCCTGGCCTCAGCTCCACTCCTGCCTTGCCTTTGCACCTAGTTCCCAGGCGTTCTTGTGGAGGGCTTATTTGCCGGTGGGTTGCACATTGCCAAGCGCTCCAGCTTGAGGGCTCTGTTAGAGGCAAAGTGAGGGCATCTGGAAGTCTATTATTACGGTTGCTTGACCGCCCAGACTCAGCACAGCACGGAGAGCACAAGGCTCACAGGGCCCCTGGCTGGGGTCTGCAGCCCCACACACGCGGAGGCCGACTCGGTGAGCGCCCAGAAGGTGCCTGACAGACGTCATTTCCCTAGTGTTCTCCTCCCCAGCAGAGACGTGTGCAGGTGGTTGGGGCCTGCCCCTGCGTGTCTGGGCTCCCGTCCACAGCCCCAGCTCAGGGAAGCAGCTCCTCAGCCAAGACCTGTAAGAGGCGCGGGGCGCCCCCGCCTGGAAGCCTAGTGAACAGCATGCGGTAAGCGAGCCTCCTTGGGAGAAGAGGAGGCAGCACAGATGCGTGGGGCTGCAATCACTGCTTTGGCGGAGCCGAGTGCGCCTCCAGTACGGCAGAGCTCCAGCTCTGCTCAGAGGCCCGATCTGGCAGAGTGCTGGCGTGAGGCTGCTCTGCCCTGGGCGAGCCTTGTCCAGACTTGCCTCGCGGCTAGGCTTCCAATCCAGAAAGGAGCGGGCTGCGCGAGACTGGGAGATGCTACTGGCGCCTTCCTGGCCTCAGCTCCACTCCTGCCTTGCCTTTGCACCTAGTTCCCAGGCGTTCTTGTGGAGGGCTTAGTTGCCGGTGGGTTGCACACTGCCAAGCGCTCCAGCTTGAGAGCTCTGTTAGAGGCAAAGTGAGGGCATCTGGAAGTCTATTATTACGTTTGCTTGACCGCCCAGACTCAGCACAGCACGGAGAGCACAAGGCTCACAGGGCCCCTGGCTGGGGTCTGCAGCCCCACACACGCGGAGGCTGACTCGGTGAGCGCCCAGAAGGTGCCTGACAGACGTCATTTCCCTAGTGCTCTCCTCCCCAGCAGAGACGTGTGCAGGTGGTTGGGGCCTGCCCCTGCGTGTCTGGGCTCCCGTCCACAGCCCCAGCTCAGGGAAGCAGCTCCTGAGCCAAGACCTGTGGGAGGCACAGGGGGCCCCGCCTGGAAGCCTAGTTTACAGCATGCGGGAAGCGAGCCTCCTCGGGAGAAGAGAAGGCAGCCCTGCTGTGTGCGGCTGTATTCACTGCTTTGGCGGAGCCGAGTGCGCCTCCAGTACGGCAGAGCTCCAGCTCTGCTCAGAGGCCCGATCTGGCAGAGTTGCTGGCGTGAGGCTGCTCTGCCCTGGGCGAGCCTTGCCCACACTTGCCTCGCGGCTAGGCTTCCAGTCCAGGAAGGAGCAGGCTGCGCGAGACTGGGAGATGCTACTGGCGCCTTCCTGGCCTCAGCTCCTCTCCTGCCTTGCCTTTGCCCCTAGTCCCCAGGCGTTCTTGTGGAGGGCTTAGTTGCCGGGGGTTGCACACTGCCAAGCGCTCCAGCAGTGAGGGCTCTATTAGAGGCAATGGGAGGGCAACTGCAGGGCTCCTCCAGCGGTTGCTTGACCGCCCAGACTCAGCACAGCACGGAGAGCACAAGGCTCACAGGGCCCCTGGCTGGGGTCTGCTTCACCACACACGCGGAGGCTGACTCGGTGAGCGCCCAGAAGGTGCCTGACAGACGTCATTTCCCTAGTGCTCTCCTCCCCAGCAGAGATGTGTGCAGGTGGTTGGGGCCTGCCCCTGCGTGTCTGGGCTCCCGTCCACAGCCCCAGCTCAGGGAGGCAGCTCCTCAGCCAAGACCTGTAGGAGGCGCGGGGCGCCCCCGCCTGGAAGCCTAGTGCACAGCATGCGGGAAGCGAGCCTCCTTGGGAGAAGAGGAGGCAGCCCAGATGCGTGGGGCTGCAATCACTGCTTGGGCGGAGCCGAGTGCGCCTCCAGTACGGCAGAGCTCCAGCTCTGCTCAGAGGCCCGATCTGGCAGAGTGCTGGCGTGAGGCTGCTCTGCCCTGGGCGAGCCTTGTCCAGACTTGCCTCGCGGCTAGGCTTCCAATCCAGAAAGGAGCGGGCTGCGCGAGACTGGGAGATGCTACTGGCGCCTTCCTGGCCTCAGCTCCACTCCTGCCTTGCCTTTGCACCTAGTTCCCAGGCGTTCTTGTGGAGGGCTTAGTTGCCGGTGGGTTGCACACTGCCAAGCGCTCCAGCTTGAGGGCTCTGTTAGAGGCAAAGTGAGGGCACATGGAAGTCTATTATTACGGTTGCTTGACCGCCCAGACTCAGCACAGCACGGAGAGCACAAGGCTCACAGGGCCCCTGGCTGTGGTCTGCAGCCCCACACACGCGGAGGCTGACTCGGTGAGCGCCCAGAAGGTGCCTGACAGACGTCATTTCTCTAGTGCTCTCCTCCCCAGCAGAGACGTGTGCAGGTTTTTGGGGCCTGCCCCTGCGTGTCTGGGCTCCCGTCCACAGCCCCAGCTCAGGGAAGAAGCTCCTGAGCCAAGACCTGTGGGAGGCGCAGGGGGCCCCGCCTGGAAGCCTAGTTTACAGCATGCGGGAAGCGAGCCTCCTCGGGAGAAGAGAAGGCAGCCCTGCTGTGTGCGGCTGCATTCACTGCTTTGGCTGAGCCGAGTGCGCCTCCAGTACGGCAGAGCTCCAGCTCTGCTCAGAGGCCCGATCTGGCAGAGTTGCTGGCATGAGGCTGCTCTGCCCTGGGCGAGCCTTGCCCAGACTTGCCTCGCGGCTAAGCTTCCAGTCCAGGAAGGAGCAGGCTGCGCGAGACTGGGAGATGCTACTGGCGCCTTCCTGGCCTCAGCTCCTCTCCTGCCTTGCCTTTGCACCTAGTTCCCAGGCGTTCTTGTGGAGGGCTTAGTTGCCGGTGTGTTGCACACTGCCAAGCGCTCCAGCAGTGAGGGCTCTATTAGAGGCAATGGGAGGGCAACTGCAGCGCTCCTCCAGCGGTTGCTTGACCGCCCAGACTCAGCACAGCACGGAGAGCACAAGGCTCACAGGGCCCCTGGCTGGGGTCTGCAGCCCCACACACGCGGAGGCTGACTCGGTGAGCGCCCAGAAGGTGCCTGACAAACGTCATTTCCCTAGTGCTCTCCTCCCCAGCAGAGACGTGTGCAGGTGGTTGGGGCCTGCCCCTGCGTGTCTGGGCTCCCGTCCACAGCCCCAGCTCAGGGAAGCAGCTCCTCAGCCAAGACCTGTAGGAGGCGCGGGGCGCCCCCGCCTGGAAGCCTAGTGCACAGCATGCGGGAAGCGAGCCTCCTTGGGAGAAGAGGAGGCAGCCCAGATGCGTGGGGCTGCAATCACTGCTTGGGCGGAGCCGAGTGCGCCTCCAGTACGGCAGAGCTCCAGCTCTGCTCAGAGGCCGGATCTGGCAGAGTGCTGGTGTGAGGCTGCTCTGCCCTGGGCGAGCCTTGCCCAGACTTGCCTCGCGGCTAGGCTTCCAATCCAGAAAGGAGTGGGCTGCGCGAGACTGGGAGATGCTACTGGCGCCTTCCTGGCCTCAGCTCCACTCCTGCCTTGCCTTTGCACCTAGTTCCCAGGCGTTCTTGTGGAGGGCTTAGTTGCCGGTGGGTTGCACACTGCCAAGCGCTCCAGCTTGAGGGCTCTGTTAGAGGCAAAGTGAGGGCATCTGGAAGTCTATTATTACGTTTGCTTGACCGCCCAGACTCAGCACAGCACGGAGAGCACAAGGCTCACAGGGCCCCTGGCTGTGGTCTGCAGCCCCACACACGCGGAGGCTGACTCGGTGAGCGCCCAGAAGGTGCCTGACAGACGTCATTTCCCTAGTGCTCTCCTCCCCAGCAGAGACGTGTGCAGGTGGTTGGGGCCTGCCCCTGCGTGTCTGGGCTCCCGTCCACAGCCCCAGCTCAGGGAAGCAGCTACTGAGCCAAGACCTGTGGGAGGCGCAGGGGGCCCCGCCTGGAAGCCTAGTTTACAGCATGCGGGAAGCGAGCCTCCTCGGGAGAAGAGAAGGCAGCCCTGCTGTGTGCGGCTGTATTCACTGCTTTGGCGGAGCCGAGTGCGCCTCCAGTACGGCAGAGCTCCAGCTCTGCTCAGAGGCCCGATCTGGCAGAGTTGCTGGCGTGAGGCTGCTCTGCCCTGGGCGAGCCTTGCCCACACTTGCCTCGCGGCTAGGCTTCCAGTCCAGGAAGGAGCAGGCTGCGCGAGACTGGGAGATGCTACTGGCGCCTTCCTGGCCTCAGCTCCACTCCTGCCTTGCCTTTGCCCCTAGTCCCCAGGCGTTCTTGTGGAGGGCTTAGTTGCCGGGGGTTGCACACTGCCAAGCGCTCCAGCAGTGAGGGCTCTATTAGAGGCAATGGGAGGGCAACTGCAGGGCTCCTCCAGCGGTTGCTTGACCGCCCAGACTCAGCACAGCACGGAGAGCACAAGGCTCACACGGCCCCTGGCTGGGGTCTGCTTCCCCACACACGCGGAGGCTGACTCGGTGAGCGCCCAGAAGGTGCCTGACAGACGTCATTTCCCTAGTGCTCTCCTCCCCAGCAGAGATGTGTGCAGGTGGTTGGGGCCTGCCCCTGCGTGTCTGGGCTCCCGTCCACAGCCCCAGCTCAGGGAGGCAGCTCCTCAGCCAAGACCTGTAGGAGGCGCGGGGCGCCCCCGCCTGGAAGCCTAGTGCACAGCATGCGGGAAGCGAGCCTCCTTGGGAGAAGAGGAGGCAGCCCAGATGCGTGGGGCTGCAATCACTGCTTGGGCGGAGCCGAGTGCGCCTCCAGTACGGCAGAGCTCCAGCTCTGCTCAGAGGCCCGATCTGGCAGAGTGCTGGCGTGAGGCTGCTCTGCCCTGGGCGAGCCTTGTCCAGACTTGCCTCGCGGCTAGGCTTCCAATCCAGAAAGGAGCGGGCTGCGCGAGACTGGGAGATGCTACTGGCGCCTTCCTGGCCTCAGCTCCACTCCTGCCTTGCCTTTGCACGTAGTTCCCAGGCGTTCTTGTGGAGGGCTTAGTTGCCGGTGGGTTGCACACTGCCAAGCGCTCCAGCTTGAGGGCTCTGTTAGAGGCAAAGTGAGGGCATATGGAAGTCTATTATTACGGTTGCTTGACCGCCCAGACTCAGCACAGCACGGAGAGCACAAGGCTCACAGGGCCCCTGGCTGTGGTCTGCAGCCCCACACACGCGGAGGCTGACTCGGTGAGCGCCCAGAAGGTGCCTGACAGACGTCATTTCTCTAGTGCTCTCCTCCCCAGCAGAGACGTGTGCAGGTTTTTGGGGCCTGCCCCTGCGTGTCTGGGCTCCCGTCCACAGCCCCAGCTCAGGGAAGAAGCTCCTGAGCCAAGACCTGTGGGAGGCGCAGGGGGCCCCACCTGGAAGCCTAGTTTACAGCATGCGGGAAGCGAGCCTCCTCGGGAGAAGAGAAGGCAGCCCTGCTGTGTGCGGCTGCATTCACTGCTTTGGCTGAGCCGAGTGCGCCTCCAGTACGGCAGAGCTCCAGCTCTGCTCAGAGGCCCGATCTGGCAGAGTTGCTGGCGTGAGGCTGCTCTGCCCTGGGCGAGCCTGCCCAGACTTGCCTCGCGGCTAAGCTTCCAGTCCAGGAAGGAGCAGGCTGCGCGAGACTGGGAGATGCTACTGGCGCCTTCCTGGCCTCAGCTCCTCTCCTGCCTTGCCTTTGCACCTAGTTCCCAGGCGTTCTTGTGGAGGGCTTAGTTGCAGGTGGGTTGCACACTGCCAAGCGCTCCAGCTTGAGGGCTCTGTTAGAGGCAAAGTGAGGGCATCTGGAAGTCTATTATTACGGTTGCTTGACCGCCCAGACTCAGCACAGCACGGAGAGCACAAGGCTCACAGGGCCCCTGGCTGGGGTCTGCTTCCCCACACACGCGGAGGCTGACTCGGTGAGCGCCCAGAAGGTGCCTGACAGACGTCATTTCCCTAGTGCTCTCCTCCCCAGCAGAGATGTGTGCAGGTGGTTGGGGCCTGCCCCTGCGTGTCTGGGCTCCCGTCCACAGCCCCAGCTCAGGGAGGCAGCTCCTCAGCCAAGACCTGTAGGAGGCGCGGGGCGCCCCCGCCTGGAAGCCTAGTGCACAGCATGCGGGAAGCGAGCCTCCTTGGGAGAAGAGGAGGCAGCCCAGATGCGTGGGGCTGCAATCACTGCTTGGGCGGAGCCGAGTGCGCCTCCAGTACGGCAGAGCTCCAGCTCTGCTCAGAGGCCCAATCTGGCAGAGTGCTGGCGTGAGGCTGCTCTGCCATGGGCGAGCCTTGTCCAGACTTGCCTCGCGGCTAGGCTTCCAATCCAGAAAGGAGCGGGCTGCGCGAGACTGGGAGATGCTACTGGCGCCTTCCTGGCCTCAGCTCCACTCCTGCCTTGCCTTTGCACCTAGTTCCCAGGCGTTCTTGTGGAGGGCTTAGTTGCCGGTGGGTTGCACACTGCCAAGCGCTCCAGCTTGAGGGCTCTATTAGAGGCAAAGTGAGGGCATATGGAAGTCTATTATTACGGTTGCTTGACCGCCCAGACTCAGCACAGCACGGAGAGCACAAGGCTCACAGGGCCCCTGGCTGGGGTCTGCAGCCCCACACACGCGGAGGCTGACTCAGTGAGCGCCCAGAATGTGCCTGACAGACGTCATTTCTCTAGTGCTCTCCTCCCCAGCAGAGACGTGTGCAGGTTTTTGGGGCCTGCCCCTGCGTGTCTGGGCTCCCGTCCACAGCCCCAGCTCAGGGAAGAAGCTCCTGAGCCAAGACCTGTGGGAGGCGCAGGGGGCCCCGCCTGGAAGCCTAGTTTACAACATGCGGGAAGCGAGCCTCCTCGGGAGAAGAGAAGGCAGCCCTGCTGTGTGCGGCTGCATTCACTGCTTTGGCTGAGCCGAGTGCGCCTCCAGTACGGCAGAGCTCCAGCTCTGCTCAGAGGCCCGATCTGGCAGAGTTGCTGGCGTGAGGCTGCTCTTCCCTGGGCGAGCCTTGCCAGACTTGCCTCGCGGCTAAGCTTCCAGTCCAGGAAGGAGCAGGCTGCGCGAGACTGGGAGATGCTACTGGCGCCTTCCTGGCCTCAGCTCCTCTCCTGCCTTGCCTTTGCACCTAGTTCCCAGGCGTTCTTGTGGAGGGCTTAGTTGCCGGTGTGTTGCACACTGCCAAGCGCTCCAGCAGTGAGGGCTCTATTAGAGGCAATGGGAGGGCAACTGCAGCGCTCCTCCAGCGGTTGCTTGACCGCCCAGACTCAGCACAGCACGGAGAGCACAAGGCTCACAGGGCCCCTGGCTGGGGTCTGCAGCCCCACACACGCGGAGGCTGACTCGGTGAGCGCCCAGAAGGTGCCTGACAAACGTCATTTCCCTAGTGCTCTCCTCCCCAGCAGAGACGTGTGCAGGTGGTTGGGGCCTGCCCCTGCGTGTCTGGGCTCCCGTCCACAGCCCCAGCTCAGGGAAGCAGCTCCTCAGCCAAGACCTGTAGGAGGCGCGGGGCGCCCCCGCCTGGAAGCCTAGTGCACAGCATGCGGGAAGCGAGCCTCCTTGGGAGAAGAGGAGGCAGCCCAGATGCGTGGGGCTGCAATCACTGCTTGGGCGGAGCCGAGTGCGCCTCCAGTACGGCAGAGCTCCAGCTCTGCTCAGAGGCCGGATCTGGCAGAGTGCTGGTGTGAGGCTGCTCTGCCCTGGGCGAGCCTTGCCCAGACTTGCCTCGCGGCTAGGCTTCCAATCCAGAAAGGAGTGGGCTGCGCGAGACTGGGAGATGCTACTGGCGCCTTCCTGGCCTCAGCTCCACTCCTGCCTTGCCTTTGCACCTAGTTCCCAGGCGTTCTTGTGGAGGGCTTAGTTGCCGGTGGGTTGCACACTGCCAAGCGCTCCAGCTTGAGGGCTCTGTTAGAGGCAAAGTGAGGGCATCTGGAAGTCTATTATTACGTTTGCTTGACCGCCCAGACTCAGCACAGCACGGAGAGCACAAGGCTCACAGGGCCCCTGGCTGTGGTCTGCAGCCCCACACACGCGGAGGCTGACTCGGTGAGCGCCCAGAAGGTGCCTGACAGACGTCATTTCCCTAGTGCTCTCCTCCCCAGCAGAGACGTGTGCAGGTGGTTGGGGCCTGCCCCTGCGTGTCTGGGCTCCCGTCCACAGCCCCAGCTCAGGGAAGCAGCTACTGAGCCAAGACCTGTGGGAGGCGCAGGGGGCCCCGCCTGGAAGCCTAGTTTACAGCATGCGGGAAGCGAGCCTCCTCGGGAGAAGAGAAGGCAGCCCTGCTGTGTGCGGCTGTATTCACTGCTTTGGCGGAGCCGAGTGCGCCTCCAGTACGGCAGAGCTCCAGCTCTGCTCAGAGGCCCGATCTGGCAGAGTTGCTGGCGTGAGGCTGCTCTGCCCTGGGCGAGCCTTGCCCACACTTGCCTCGCGGCTAGGCTTCCAGTCCAGGAAGGAGCAGGCTGCGCGAGACTGGGAGATGCTACTGGCGCCTTCCTGGCCTCAGCTCCACTCCTGCCTTGCCTTTGCCCCTAGTCCCCAGGCGTTCTTGTGGAGGGCTTAGTTGCCGGGGGTTGCACACTGCCAAGCGCTCCAGCAGTGAGGGCTCTATTAGAGGCAATGGGAGGGCAACTGCAGGGCTCCTCCAGCGGTTGCTTGACCGCCCAGACTCAGCACAGCACGGAGAGCACAAGGCTCACACGGCCCCTGGCTGGGGTCTGCTTCCCCACACACGCGGAGGCTGACTCGGTGAGCGCCCAGAAGGTGCCTGACAGACGTCATTTCCCTAGTGCTCTCCTCCCCAGCAGAGATGTGTGCAGGTGGTTGGGGCCTGCCCCTGCGTGTCTGGGCTCCCGTCCACAGCCCCAGCTCAGGGAGGCAGCTCCTCAGCCAAGACCTGTAGGAGGCGCGGGGCGCCCCCGCCTGGAAGCCTAGTGCACAGCATGCGGGAAGCGAGCCTCCTTGGGAGAAGAGGAGGCAGCCCAGATGCGTGGGGCTGCAATCACTGCTTGGGCGGAGCCGAGTGCGCCTCCAGTACGGCAGAGCTCCAGCTCTGCTCAGAGGCCCGATCTGGCAGAGTGCTGGCGTGAGGCTGCTCTGCCCTGGGCGAGCCTTGTCCAGACTTGCCTCGCGGCTAGGCTTCCAATCCAGAAAGGAGCGGGCTGCGCGAGACTGGGAGATGCTACTGGCGCCTTCCTGGCCTCAGCTCCACTCCTGCCTTGCCTTTGCACGTAGTTCCCAGGCGTTCTTGTGGAGGGCTTAGTTGCCGGTGGGTTGCACACTGCCAAGCGCTCCAGCTTGAGGGCTCTGTTAGAGGCAAAGTGAGGGCATATGGAAGTCTATTATTACGGTTGCTTGACCGCCCAGACTCAGCACAGCACGGAGAGCACAAGGCTCACAGGGCCCCTGGCTGTGGTCTGCAGCCCCACACACGCGGAGGCTGACTCGGTGAGCGCCCAGAAGGTGCCTGACAGACGTCATTTCTCTAGTGCTCTCCTCCCCAGCAGAGACGTGTGCAGGTTTTTGGGGCCTGCCCCTGCGTGTCTGGGCTCCCGTCCACAGCCCCAGCTCAGGGAAGAAGCTCCTGAGCCAAGACCTGTGGGAGGCGCAGGGGGCCCCACCTGGAAGCCTAGTTTACAGCATGCGGGAAGCGAGCCTCCTCGGGAGAAGAGAAGGCAGCCCTGCTGTGTGCGGCTGCATTCACTGCTTTGGCTGAGCCGAGTGCGCCTCCAGTACGGCAGAGCTCCAGCTCTGCTCAGAGGCCCGATCTGGCAGAGTTGCTGGCGTGAGGCTGCTCTGCCCTGGGCGAGCCTGCCCAGACTTGCCTCGCGGCTAAGCTTCCAGTCCAGGAAGGAGCAGGCTGCGCGAGACTGGGAGATGCTACTGGCGCCTTCCTGGCCTCAGCTCCTCTCCTGCCTTGCCTTTGCACCTAGTTCCCAGGCGTTCTTGTGGAGGGCTTAGTTGCAGGTGGGTTGCACACTGCCAAGCGCTCCAGCTTGAGGGCTCTGTTAGAGGCAAAGTGAGGGCATCTGGAAGTCTATTATTACGGTTGCTTGACCGCCCAGACTCAGCACAGCACGGAGAGCACAAGGCTCACAGGGCCCCTGGCTGGGGTCTGCTTCCCCACACACGCGGAGGCTGACTCGGTGAGCGCCCAGAAGGTGCCTGACAGACGTCATTTCCCTAGTGCTCTCCTCCCCAGCAGAGATGTGTGCAGGTGGTTGGGGCCTGCCCCTGCGTGTCTGGGCTCCCGTCCACAGCCCCAGCTCAGGGAGGCAGCTCCTCAGCCAAGACCTGTAGGAGGCGCGGGGCGCCCCCGCCTGGAAGCCTAGTGCACAGCATGCGGGAAGCGAGCCTCCTTGGGAGAAGAGGAGGCAGCCCAGATGCGTGGGGCTGCAATCACTGCTTGGGCGGAGCCGAGTGCGCCTCCAGTACGGCAGAGCTCCAGCTCTGCTCAGAGGCCCAATCTGGCAGAGTGCTGGCGTGAGGCTGCTCTGCCATGGGCGAGCCTTGTCCAGACTTGCCTCGCGGCTAGGCTTCCAATCCAGAAAGGAGCGGGCTGCGCGAGACTGGGAGATGCTACTGGCGCCTTCCTGGCCTCAGCTCCACTCCTGCCTTGCCTTTGCACCTAGTTCCCAGGCGTTCTTGTGGAGGGCTTAGTTGCCGGTGGGTTGCACACTGCCAAGCGCTCCAGCTTGAGGGCTCTATTAGAGGCAAAGTGAGGGCATATGGAAGTCTATTATTACGGTTGCTTGACCGCCCAGACTCAGCACAGCACGGAGAGCACAAGGCTCACAGGGCCCCTGGCTGGGGTCTGCAGCCCCACACACGCGGAGGCTGACTCAGTGAGCGCCCAGAATGTGCCTGACAGACGTCATTTCTCTAGTGCTCTCCTCCCCAGCAGAGACGTGTGCAGGTTTTTGGGGCCTGCCCCTGCGTGTCTGGGCTCCCGTCCACAGCCCCAGCTCAGGGAAGAAGCTCCTGAGCCAAGACCTGTGGGAGGCGCAGGGGGCCCCGCCTGGAAGCCTAGTTTACAACATGCGGGAAGCGAGCCTCCTCGGGAGAAGAGAAGGCAGCCCTGCTGTGTGCGGCTGCATTCACTGCTTTGGCTGAGCCGAGTGCGCCTCCAGTACGGCAGAGCTCCAGCTCTGCTCAGAGGCCCGATCTGGCAGAGTTGCTGGCGTGAGGCTGCTCTTCCCTGGGCGAGCCTTGCCAGACTTGCCTCGCGGCTAAGCTTCCAGTCCAGGAAGGAGCAGGCTGCGCGAGACTGGGAGATGCTACTGGCGCCTTCCTGGCCTCAGCTCCTCTCCTGCCTTGCCTTTGCACCTAGTTCCCAGGCGTTCTTGTGGAGGGCTTAGTTGCCGGTGTGTTGCACACTGCCAAGCGCTCCAGCAGTGAGGGCTCTATTAGAGGCAATGGGAGGGCAACTGCAGCGCTCCTCCAGCGGTTGCTTGACCGCCCAGACTCAGCACAGCACGGAGAGCACAAGGCTCACAGGGCCCCTGGCTGGGGTCTGCAGCCCCACACACGCGGAGGCTGACTCGGTGAGCGCCCAGAAGGTGCCTGACAAACGTCATTTCCCTAGTGCTCTCCTCCCCAGCAGAGACGTGTGCAGGTGGTTGGGGCCTGCCCCTGCGTGTCTGGGCTCCCGTCCACAGCCCCAGCTCAGGGAAGCAGCTCCTCAGCCAAGACCTGTAGGAGGCGCGGGGCGCCCCCGCCTGGAAGCCTAGTGCACAGCATGCGGGAAGCGAGCCTCCTTGGGAGAAGAGGAGGCAGCCCAGATGCGTGGGGCTGCAATCACTGCTTGGGCGGAGCCGAGTGCGCCTCCAGTACGGCAGAGCTCCAGCTCTGCTCAGAGGCCGGATCTGGCAGAGTGCTGGTGTGAGGCTGCTCTGCCCTGGGCGAGCCTTGCCCAGACTTGCCTCGCGGCTAGGCTTCCAATCCAGAAAGGAGTGGGCTGCGCGAGACTGGGAGATGCTACTGGCGCCTTCCTGGCCTCAGCTCCACTCCTGCCTTGCCTTTGCACCTAGTTCCCAGGCGTTCTTGTGGAGGGCTTAGTTGCCGGTGGGTTGCACACTGCCAAGCGCTCCAGCTTGAGGGCTCTGTTAGAGGCAAAGTGAGGGCATCTGGAAGTCTATTATTACGTTTGCTTGACCGCCCAGACTCAGCACAGCACGGAGAGCACAAGGCTCACAGGGCCCCTGGCTGGGGTCTGCAGCCCCACACACGCGGAGGCTGACTCGGTGAGCGCCCAGAAGGTGCCTGACAGACGTCATTTCCCTAGTGCTCTCCTCCCCAGCAGAGACGTGTGCAGGTGGTTGGGGCCTGCCCCTGCGTGTCTGGGCTCCCGTCCACAGCCCCAGCTCAGGGAAGCAGCTCCTGAGCCAAGACCTGTGGGAGGCGCAGGGGGCCCCGCCTGGAAGCCTAGTTTACAGCATGCGGGAAGCGAGCCTCCTCGGGAGAAGAGAAGGCAGCCCTGCTGTGTGCGGCTGTATTCACTGCTTTGGCGGAGCCGAGTGCGCCTCCAGTACGGCAGAGCTCCAGCTCTGCTCAGAGGCCCGATCTGGCAGAGTTGCTGGCGTGAGGCTGCTCTGCCCTGGGCGAGCCTTGCCCACACTTGCCTCGCGGCTAGGCTTCCAGTCCAGGAAGGAGCAGGCTGCGCGAGACTGGGAGATGCTACTGGCGCCTTCCTGGCCTCAGCTCCACTCCTGCGTTGCCTTTGCCCCTAGTCCCCAGGCGTTCTTGTGGAGGGCTTAGTTGCCGGGGGTTGCACACTGACAAGCGCTCCAGCAGTGAGGGCTCTATTAGAGGCAATGGGAGGGCAACTGCAGGGCTCCTCCAGCGGTTGCTTGACCGCCCAGACTCAGCACAGCACGGAGAGCACAAGGCTCACACGGCCCCTGGCTGGGGTCTGCTTCCCCACACACGCGGAGGCTGACTCGGTGAGCGCCCAGAAGGTGCCTGACAGACGTCATTTCCCTAGTGCTCTCCTCCCCAGCAGAGATGTGTGCAGGTGGTTGGGGCCTGCCCCTGCGTGTCTGGGCTCCCGTCCACAGCCCCAGCTCAGGGAGGCAGCTCCTCAGCCAAGACCTGTAGGAGGCGCGGGGCGCCCCCGCCTGGAAGCCTAGTGCACAGCATGAGGGAAGCGAGCCTCCTTGGGAGAAGAGGAGGCAGCCCAGATGCGTGGGGCTGCAATCACTGCTTGGGCGGAGCCGAGTGCGCCTCCAGTACGGCAGAGCTCCAGCTCTGCTCAGAGGCCCGATCTGGCAGAGTGCTGGCGTGAGGCTGCTCTGCCCTGGGCGAGCCTTGTCCAGACTTGCCTCGCGGCTAGGCTTCCAATCCAGAAAGGAGCGGGCTGCGCGAGACTGGGAGATGCTACTGGCGCCTTCCTGGCCTCAGCTCCACTCCTGCCTTGCCTTTGCACCTAGTTCCCAGGCGTTCTTGTGGAGGGCTTAGTTGCCGGTGGGTTGCACACTGCCAAGCGCTCCAGCTTGAGGGCTCTGTTAGAGGCAAAGTGAGGGCATATGGAAGTCTATTATTACGGTTGCTTGACCGCCCAGACTCAGCACAGCACGGAGAGCACAAGGCTCACAGGGCCCCTGGCTGTGGTCTGCAGCCCCACACACGCGGAGGCTGACTCGGTGAGCGCCCAGAAGGTGCCTGACAGACGTCATTTCTCTAGTGCTCTCCTCCCCAGCAGAGACGTGTGCAGGTTTTTGGGGCCTGCCCCTGCGTGTCTGGGCTCCCGTCCACAGCCCCAGCTCAGGGAAGAAGCTCCTGAGCCAAGACCTGTGGGAGGCGCAGGGGGCCCCGCCTGGAAGCCTAGTTTACAGCATGCGGGAAGCGAGCCTCCTCGGGAGAAGAGAAGGCAGCCCTGCTGTGTGCGGCTGCATTCACTGCTTTGGCTGAGCCGAGTGCGCCTCCAGTACGGCAGAGCTCCAGCTCTGCTCAGAGGCCCGATCTGGCAGAGTTGCTGGCGTGAGGCTGCTCTGCCCTGGGCGAGCCTGCCCAGACTTGCCTCGCGGCTAAGCTTCCAGTCCAGGAAGGAGCAGGCTGCGCGAGACTGGGAGATGCTACTGGCGCCTTCCTGGCCCCAGCTCCTCTCCTGCTTTGCCTTTGCACCTAGTTCCCAGGCGTTCTTGTGGAGGGCTTAGTTGCCGGTGGGTTGCACACTGCCAAGCGCTCCAGCTTGAGGGCTCTGTTAGAGGCAAAGTGAGGGCATCTGGAAGTCTATTATTACGGTTGCTTGACCGCCCAGACTCAGCACAGCACGGAGAGCACAAGGCTCACAGGGCCCCTGGCTGGGGTCTGCAGCCCCACACACGCGGAGGCTGACTCGGTGAGCGCCCAGAAGGTGCCTGACAGACGTCATTTCCCTAGTGCTCTCCTCCCCAGCAGAGATGTGTGCAGGTGGTTGGGGCCTGCCCCTGCGTGTCTGGGCTCCCGTCCACAGCCCCAGCTCAGGGAGGCAGCTCCTCAGCCAAGACCTGTAGGAGGCGCGGGGCGCCCCCGCCTGGAAGCCTAGTGCACAGCATGCGGGAAGCGAGCCTCCTTGGGAGAAGAGGAGGCAGCCCAGATGCGTGGGGCTGCAATCACTGCTTGGGCGGAGCCGAGTGCGCCTCCAGTACGGCAGAGCTCCAGCTCTGCTCAGAGGCCGGATCTGGCAGAGTGCTGGTGTGAGGCTGCTCTGCCCTGGGCGAGCCTTGCCCAGACTTGCCTCGCGGCTAGGCTTCCAATCCAGAAAGGAGTGGGCTGCGCGAGACTGGGAGATGCTACTGGCGCCTTCCTGGCCTCAGCTCCACTCCTGCCTTGCCTTTGCACCTAGTTCCCAGGCGTTCTTGTGGAGGGCTTAGTTGCCGGTGGGTTGCACACTGCCAAGCGCTCCAGCTTGAGGGCTCTGTTAGAGGCAAAGTGAGGGCATCTGGAAGTCTATTATTACGTTTGCTTGACCGCCCAGACTCAGCACAGCACGGAGAGCACAAGGCTCACAGGGCCCCTGGCTGGGGTCTGCAGCCCCACACACGCGGAGGCTGACTCGGTGAGCGCCCAGAAGGTGCCTGACAGACGTCATTTCCCTAGTGCTCTCCTCCCCAGCAGAGACGTGTGCAGGTGGTTGGGGCCTGCCCCTGCGTGTCTGGGCTCCCGTCCACAGCCCCAGCTCAGGGAAGCAGCTCCTGAGCCAAGACCTGTGGGAGGCGCAGGGGGCCCCGCCTGGAAGCCTAGTTTACAGCATGCGGGAAGCGAGCCTCCTCGGGAGAAGAGAAGGCAGCCCTGCTGTGTGCGGCTGTATTCACTGCTTTGGCGGAGCCGAGTGCGCCTCCAGTACGGCAGAGCTCCAGCTTTGCTCAGAGGCCTGATCTGGCAGAGTTGCTGGCGTGAGGCTGCTCTGCCCTGGGCGAGCCTTGCCCACACTTGCCTCGCGGCTAGGCTTCCAGTCCAGGAAGGAGCAGGCTGCGCGAGACTGGGAGATGCTACTGGCGCCTTCCTGGCCTCAGCTCCACTCCTGCCTTGCCTTTGCCCCTAGTCCCCAGGCGTTCTTGTGGAGGGCTTAGTTGCCGGGGGTTGCACACTGCCAAGCGCTCCAGCAGTGAGGGCTCTATTAGAGGCAATGGGAGGGCAACTGCAGGGCTCCTCCAGCGGTTGCTTGACCGCCCAGACTCAGCACAGCACGGAGAGCACAAGGCTCACAGGGCCCCTGGCTGGGGTCTGCTTCCCCACACACGCGGAGGCTGACTCGGTGAGCGCCCAGAAGGTGCCTGACAGACGTCATTTCCCTAGTGCTCTCCTCCCCAGCAGAGATGTGTGCAGGTGGTTGGGGCCTGCCCCTGCGTGTCTGGGCTCCCGTCCACAGCCCCAGCTCAGGGAGGCAGCTCCTCAGCCAAGACCTGTAGGAGGCGCGGGGCGCCCCCGCCTGGAAGCCTAGTGCACAGCATGCGGGAAGCGAGCCTCCTTGGGAGAAGAAGAGGCAGCCCAGATGCGTGGGGCTGCAATCACTGCTTGGGCGGAGCCGAGTGCGCCTCCAGTACGGCAGAGCTCCAGCTCTGCTCAGAGGCCCGATCTGGCAGAGTGCTGGCGTGAGGCTGCTCTGCCATGGGTGAGCCTTGTCCAGACTTGCCTCGCGGCTAGGCTTCCAATCCAGAAAGGAGCGGGCTGCGCGAGACTGGGAGTTGCTACTGGCGCCTTCCTGGCCTCAGCTCCACTCCTGCCTTGCCTTTGCACCTAGTTCCCAGGCGTTCTTGTGGAGGGCTTAGTTGCCGGTGGGTTGCACACTGCCAAGCGCTCCAGCTTGAGGGCTCTATTAGAGGCAAAGTGAGGGCATATGGAAGTCTATTATTACGGTTGCTTGACCGCCCAGACTCAGCACAGCACGGAGAGCACAAGGCTCACAGGGCCCCTGGCTGTGGTCTGCAGCCCCACACACGCGGAGGCTGACTCAGTGAGCGCCCAGAAGGTGCCTGACATACGTCATTTCTCTAGTGCTCTCCTCCCCAGCAGAGACGTGTGCAGGTTTTTGGGGCCTGCCCCTGCGTGTCTGGGCTCCCATCCACAGCCCCAGCTCAGGGAAGAAGCTCCTGAGCCAAGACCTGTGGGAGGCGCAGGGGGCCCCGCCTGGAAGCCTAGTTTACAACATGCGGGAAGCGAGCCTCCTCGGGAGAAGAGAAGGCAGCCCTGCTGTGTGCGGCTGCATTCACTGCTTTGGCTGAGCCGAGTGCGCCTCCAGTACGGCAGAGCTCCAGCTCTGCTCAGAGGCCCGATCTGGCAGAGTTGCTGGCGTGAGGCTGCTCTTCCCTGGGCGAGCCTTGCCAGACTTGCCTCGCGGCTAAGCTTCCAGTCCAGGAAGGAGCAGGCTGCGCGAGACTGGGAGATGCTACTGGCGCCTTCCTGGCCTCAGCTCCTCTCCTGCCTTGCCTTTGCACCTAGTTCCCAGGCGTTCTTGTGGAGGGCTTAGTTGCCGGTGTGTTGCACACTGCCAAGCGCTCCAGCAGTCAGGGCTCTATTAGAGGCAATGGGAGGGCAACTGCAGCGCTCCTCCAGCGGTTGCTTGACCGCCCAGACTCAGCACAGCACGGAGAGCACAAGGCTCACAGGGCCCCTGGCTGGGGTCTGCAGCCCCACACACGCGGAGGCTGACTCGGTGAGCGCCCAGAAGGTGCCTGACAGACGTCATTTCCCTAGTGCTCTCCTCCCCAGCAGAGACGTGTGCAGGTGGTTGGGGCCTGCCCCTGCGTGTCTGGGCTCCCGTCCACAGCCCCAGCTCAGGGAAGCAGCTCCTCAGCCAAGACCTGTAGGAGGCGCGGGGCGCCCCCGCCTGGAAGCCTAGTGCACAGCATGCGGGAAGCGAGCCTCCTTGGGAGAAGAGGAGGCAGCCCAGATGCGTGGGGCTGCAATCACTGCTTGGGCGGAGCCGAGTGCGCCTCCAGTACGGCAGAGCTCCAGCTCTGCTCAGAGGCCCGATCTGGCAGAGTGCTGGTGTGAGGCTGCTCTGCCCTGGGCGAGCCTTGTCCAGACTTGCCTCGCGGCTAGGCTTCCAATCCAGAAAGGAGCGGGCTGCGCGAGACTGGGAGATGCTACTGGCGCCTTCCTGGCCTCAGCTCCACTCCTGCCTTGCCTTTGCACCTAGTTCCCAGGCGTTCTTGTGGAGGGCTTAGTTGCCGGTGGGTTGCACACTGCCAAGCGCTCCAGCTTGAGGGCTCTGTTAGAGGCAAAGTGAGGGCATCTGGAAGTCTATTATTACGGTTGCTTGACCGCCCAGACTCAGCACAGCACGGAGAGCACAAGGCTCACAGGGCCCCTGGCTGGGGTCTGCAGCCCCACACACGCGGAGGCTGACTCGGTGAGCGCCCAGAAGGTGCCTGACAGACGTCATTTCCCTAGTGCTCTCCTCCCCAGCAGAGATGTGTGCAGGTGGTTGGGGCCTGCCCCTGCGTGTCTGGGCTCCCGTCCACAGCCCCAGCTCAGGGAGGCAGCTCCTCAGCCAAGACCTGTAGGAGGCGCGGGGCGCCCCCGCCTGGAAGCCTAGTGCACAGCATGCGGGAAGCGAGCCTCCTTGGGAGAAGAGGAGGCAGCCCAGATGCGTGGGGCTGCAATCACTGCTTGGGCGGAGCCGAGTGCGCCTCCAGTACGGCAGAGCTCCAGCTCTGCTCAGAGGCCGGATCTGGCAGAGTGCTGGTGTGAGGCTGCTCTGCCCTGGGCGAGCCTTGCCCAGACTTGCCTCGCGGCTAGGCTTCCAATCCAGAAAGGAGTGGGCTGCGCGAGACTGGGAGATGCTACTGGCGCCTTCCTGGCCTCAGCTCCACTCCTGCCTTGCCTTTGCACCTAGTTCCCAGGCGTTCTTGTGGAGGGCTTAGTTGCCGGTGGGTTGCACACTGCCAAGCGCTCCAGCTTGAGGGCTCTGTTAGAGGCAAAGTGAGGGCATCTGGAAGTCTATTATTACGTTTGCTTGACCGCCCAGACTCAGCACAGCACGGAGAGCACAAGGCTCACAGGGCCCCTGGCTGGGGTCTGCAGCCCCACACACGCGGAGGCTGACTCGGTGAGCGCCCAGAAGGTGCCTGACAGACGTCATTTCCCTAGTGCTCTCCTCCCCAGCAGAGACGTGTGCAGGTGGTTGGGGCCTGCCCCTGCGTGTCTGGGCTCCCGTCCACAGCCCCAGCTCAGGGAAGCAGCTCCTGAGCCAAGACCTGTGGGAGGCGCAGGGGGCCCCGCCTGGAAGCCTAGTTTACAGCATGCGGGAAGCGAGCCTCCTCGGGAGAAGAGAAGGCAGCCCTGCTGTGTGCGGCTGTATTCACTGCTTTGGCGGAGCCGAGTGCGCCTCCAGTACGGCAGAGCTCCAGCTCTGCTCAGAGGCCCGATCTGGCAGAGTTGCTGGCGTGAGGCTGCTCTGCCCTGGGCGAGCCTTGCCCACACTTGCCTCGCGGCTAGGCTTCCAGTCCAGGAAGGAGCAGGCTGCGCGAGACTGGGAGATGCTACTGGCGCCTTCCTGGCCTCAGCTCCACTCCTGCGTTGCCTTTGCCCCTAGTCCCCAGGCGTTCTTGTGGAGGGCTTAGTTGCCGGGGGTTGCACACTGACAAGCGCTCCAGCAGTGAGGGCTCTATTAGAGGCAATGGGAGGGCAACTGCAGGGCTCCTCCAGCGGTTGCTTGACCGCCCAGACTCAGCACAGCACGGAGAGCACAAGGCTCACACGGCCCCTGGCTGGGGTCTGCTTCCCCACACACGCGGAGGCTGACTCGGTGAGCGCCCAGAAGGTGCCTGACAGACGTCATTTCCCTAGTGCTCTCCTCCCCAGCAGAGATGTGTGCAGGTGGTTGGGGCCTGCCCCTGCGTGTCTGGGCTCCCGTCCACAGCCCCAGCTCAGGGAGGCAGCTCCTCAGCCAAGACCTGTAGGAGGCGCGGGGCGCCCCCGCCTGGAAGCCTAGTGCACAGCATGAGGGAAGCGAGCCTCCTTGGGAGAAGAGGAGGCAGCCCAGATGCGTGGGGCTGCAATCACTGCTTGGGCGGAGCCGAGTGCGCCTCCAGTACGGCAGAGCTCCAGCTCTGCTCAGAGGCCCGATCTGGCAGAGTGCTGGCGTGAGGCTGCTCTGCCCTGGGCGAGCCTTGTCCAGACTTGCCTCGCGGCTAGGCTTCCAATCCAGAAAGGAGCGGGCTGCGCGAGACTGGGAGATGCTACTGGCGCCTTCCTGGCCTCAGCTCCACTCCTGCCTTGCCTTTGCACCTAGTTCCCAGGCGTTCTTGTGGAGGGCTTAGTTGCCGGTGGGTTGCACACTGCCAAGCGCTCCAGCTTGAGGGCTCTGTTAGAGGCAAAGTGAGGGCATATGGAAGTCTATTATTACGGTTGCTTGACCGCCCAGACTCAGCACAGCACGGAGAGCACAAGGCTCACAGGGCCCCTGGCTGTGGTCTGCAGCCCCACACACGCGGAGGCTGACTCGGTGAGCGCCCAGAAGGTGCCTGACAGACGTCATTTCTCTAGTGCTCTCCTCCCCAGCAGAGACGTGTGCAGATTTTTGGGGCCTGCCCCTGCGTGTCTGGGCTCCCGTCCACAGCCCCAGCTCAGGGAAGAAGCTCCTGAGCCAAGACCTGTGGGAGGCGCAGGGGGCCCCGCCTGGAAGCCTAGTTTACAGCATGCGGGAAGCGAGCCTCCTCGGGAGAAGAGAAGGCAGCCCTGCTGTGTGCGGCTGCATTCACTGCTTTGGCTGAGCCGAGTGCGCCTCCAGTACGGCAGAGCTCCAGCTCTGCTCAGAGGCCCGATCTGGCAGAGTTGCTGGCGTGAGGCTGCTCTGCCCTGGGCGAGCCTGCCCAGACTTGCCTCGCGGCTAAGCTTCCAGTCCAGGAAGGAGCAGGCTGCGCGAGACTGGGAGATGCTACTGGCGCCTTCCTGGCCCCAGCTCCTCTCCTGCTTTGCCTTTGCACCTAGTTCCCAGGCGTTCTTGTGGAGGGCTTAGTTGCCGGTGGGTTGCACACTGCCAAGCGCTCCAGCTTGAGGGCTCTGTTAGAGGCAAAGTGAGGGCATCTGGAAGTCTATTATTACGGTTGCTTGACCGCCCAGACTCAGCACAGCACGGAGAGCACAAGGCTCACAGGGCCCCTGGCTGGGGTCTGCAGCCCCACACACGCGGAGGCTGACTCGGTGAGCGCCCAGAAGGTGCCTGACAGACGTCATTTCCCTAGTGCTCTCCTCCCCAGCAGAGATGTGTGCAGGTGGTTGGGGCCTGCCCCTGCGTGTCTGGGCTCCCGTCCACAGCCCCAGCTCAGGGAGGCAGCTCCTCAGCCAAGACCTGTAGGAGGCGCGGGGCGCCCCCGCCTGGAAGCCTAGTGCACAGCATGCGGGAAGCGAGCCTCCTTGGGAGAAGAGGAGGCAGCCCAGATGCGTGGGGCTGCAATCACTGCTTGGGCGGAGCCGAGTGCGCCTCCAGTACGGCAGAGCTCCAGCTCTGCTCAGAGGCCGGATCTGGCAGAGTGCTGGTGTGAGGCTGCTCTGCCCTGGGCGAGCCTTGCCCAGACTTGCCTCGCGGCTAGGCTTCCAATCCAGAAAGGAGTGGGCTGCGCGAGACTGGGAGATGCTACTGGCGCCTTCCTGGCCTCAGCTCCACTCCTGCCTTGCCTTTGCACCTAGTTCCCAGGCGTTCTTGTGGAGGGCTTAGTTGCCGGTGGGTTGCACACTGCCAAGCGCTCCAGCTTGAGGGCTCTGTTAGAGGCAAAGTGAGGGCATCTGGAAGTCTATTATTACGTTTGCTTGACCGCCCAGACTCAGCACAGCACGGAGAGCACAAGGCTCACAGGGCCCCTGGCTGGGGTCTGCAGCCCCACACACGCGGAGGCTGACTCGGTGAGCGCCCAGAAGGTGCCTGACAGACGTCATTTCCCTAGTGCTCTCCTCCCCAGCAGAGACGTGTGCAGGTGGTTGGGGCCTGCCCCTGCGTGTCTGGGCTCCCGTCCACAGCCCCAGCTCAGGGAAGCAGCTCCTGAGCCAAGACCTGTGGGAGGCGCAGGGGGCCCCGCCTGGAAGCCTAGTTTACAGCATGCGGGAAGCGAGCCTCCTCGGGAGAAGAGAAGGCAGCCCTGCTGTGTGCGGCTGTATTCACTGCTTTGGCGGAGCCGAGTGCGCCTCCAGTACGGCAGAGCTCCAGCTTTGCTCAGAGGCCTGATCTGGCAGAGTTGCTGGCGTGAGGCTGCTCTGCCCTGGGCGAGCCTTGCCCACACTTGCCTCGCGGCTAGGCTTCCAGTCCAGGAAGGAGCAGGCTGCGCGAGACTGGGAGATGCTACTGGCGCCTTCCTGGCCTCAGCTCCACTCCTGCCTTGCCTTTGCCCCTAGTCCCCAGGCGTTCTTGTGGAGGGCTTAGTTGCCGGGGGTTGCACACTGCCAAGCGCTCCAGCAGTGAGGGCTCTATTAGAGGCAATGGGAGGGCAACTGCAGGGCTCCTCCAGCGGTTGCTTGACCGCCCAGACTCAGCACAGCACGGAGAGCACAAGGCTCACAGGGCCCCTGGCTGGGGTCTGCTTCCCCACACACGCGGAGGCTGACTCGGTGAGCGCCCAGAAGGTGCCTGACAGACGTCATTTCCCTAGTGCTCTCCTCCCCAGCAGAGATGTGTGCAGGTGGTTGGGGCCTGCCCCTGCGTGTCTGGGCTCCCGTCCACAGCCCCAGCTCAGGGAGGCAGCTCCTCAGCCAAGACCTGTAGGAGGCGCGGGGCGCCCCCGCCTGGAAGCCTAGTGCACAGCATGCGGGAAGCGAGCCTCCTTGGGAGAAGAAGAGGCAGCCCAGATGCGTGGGGCTGCAATCACTGCTTGGGCGGAGCCGAGTGCGCCTCCAGTACGGCAGAGCTCCAGCTCTGCTCAGAGGCCCGATCTGGCAGAGTGCTGGCGTGAGGCTGCTCTGCCATGGGTGAGCCTTGTCCAGACTTGCCTCGCGGCTAGGCTTCCAATCCAGAAAGGAGCGGGCTGCGCGAGACTGGGAGTTGCTACTGGCGCCTTCCTGGCCTCAGCTCCACTCCTGCCTTGCCTTTGCACCTAGTTCCCAGGCGTTCTTGTGGAGGGCTTAGTTGCCGGTGGGTTGCACACTGCCAAGCGCTCCAGCTTGAGGGCTCTATTAGAGGCAAAGTGAGGGCATATGGAAGTCTATTATTACGGTTGCTTGACCGCCCAGACTCAGCACAGCACGGAGAGCACAAGGCTCACAGGGCCCCTGGCTGTGGTCTGCAGCCCCACACACGCGGAGGCTGACTCAGTGAGCGCCCAGAAGGTGCCTGACATACGTCATTTCTCTAGTGCTCTCCTCCCCAGCAGAGACGTGTGCAGGTTTTTGGGGCCTGCCCCTGCGTGTCTGGGCTCCCATCCACAGCCCCAGCTCAGGGAAGAAGCTCCTGAGCCAAGACCTGTGGGAGGCGCAGGGGGCCCCGCCTGGAAGCCTAGTTTACAACATGCGGGAAGCGAGCCTCCTCGGGAGAAGAGAAGGCAGCCCTGCTGTGTGCGGCTGCATTCACTGCTTTGGCTGAGCCGAGTGCGCCTCCAGTACGGCAGAGCTCCAGCTCTGCTCAGAGGCCCGATCTGGCAGAGTTGCTGGCGTGAGGCTGCTCTTCCCTGGGCGAGCCTTGCCAGACTTGCCTCGCGGCTAAGCTTCCAGTCCAGGAAGGAGCAGGCTGCGCGAGACTGGGAGATGCTACTGGCGCCTTCCTGGCCTCAGCTCCTCTCCTGCCTTGCCTTTGCACCTAGTTCCCAGGCGTTCTTGTGGAGGGCTTAGTTGCCGGTGTGTTGCACACTGCCAAGCGCTCCAGCAGTCAGGGCTCTATTAGAGGCAATGGGAGGGCAACTGCAGCGCTCCTCCAGCGGTTGCTTGACCGCCCAGACTCAGCACAGCACGGAGAGCACAAGGCTCACAGGGCCCCTGGCTGGGGTCTGCAGCCCCACACACGCGGAGGCTGACTCGGTGAGCGCCCAGAAGGTGCCTGACAGACGTCATTTCCCTAGTGCTCTCCTCCCCAGCAGAGACGTGTGCAGGTGGTTGGGGCCTGCCCCTGCGTGTCTGGGCTCCCGTCCACAGCCCCAGCTCAGGGAAGCAGCTCCTCAGCCAAGACCTGTAGGAGGCGCGGGGCGCCCCCGCCTGGAAGCCTAGTGCACAGCATGCGGGAAGCGAGCCTCCTTGGGAGAAGAGGAGGCAGCCCAGATGCGTGGGGCTGCAATCACTGCTTGGGCGGAGCCGAGTGCGCCTCCAGTACGGCAGAGCTCCAGCTCTGCTCAGAGGCCCGATCTGGCAGAGTGCTGGTGTGAGGCTGCTCTGCCCTGGGCGAGCCTTGTCCAGACTTGCCTCGCGGCTAGGCTTCCAATCCAGAAAGGAGCGGGCTGCGCGAGACTGGGAGATGCTACTGGCGCCTTCCTGGCCTCAGCTCCACTCCTGCCTTGCCTTTGCACCTAGTTCCCAGGCGTTCTTGTGGAGGGCTTAGTTGCCGGTGGGTTGCACACTGCCAAGCGCTCCAGCTTGAGGGCTCTGTTAGAGGCAAAGTGAGGGCATCTGGAAGTCTATTATTACGTTTGCTTGACCGCCCAGACTCAGCACAGCACGGAGAGCACAAGGCTCACAGGGCCCCTGGCTGGGGTCTGCAGCCCCACACACGCGGAGGCTGACTCGGTGAGCGCCCAGAAGGTGCCTGACAGACGTCATTTCCCTAGTGCTCTCCTCCCCAGCAGAGACGTGTGCAGGTGGTTGGGGCCTGCCCCTGCGTGTCTGGGCTCCCGTCCACAGCCCCAGCTCAGGGAAGCAGCTCCTGAGCCAAGACCTGTGGGAGGCGCAGGGGGCCCCGCCTGGAAGCCTAGTTTACAGCATGCGGGAAGCGAGCCTCCTCGGGAGAAGAGAAGGCAGCCCTGCTGTGTGCGGCTGTATTCACTGCTTTGGCGGAGCCGAGTGCGCCTCCAGTACGGCAGAGCTCCAGCTTTGCTCAGAGGCCTGATCTGGCAGAGTTGCTGGCGTGAGGCTGCTCTGCCCTGGGCGAGCCTTGCCCACACTTGCCTCGCGGCTAGGCTTCCAGTCCAGGAAGGAGCAGGCTGCGCGAGACTGGGAGATGCTACTGGCGCCTTCCTGGCCTCAGCTCCACTCCTGCCTTGCCTTTGCCCCTAGTCCCCAGGCGTTCTTGTGGAGGGCTTAGTTGCCGGGGGTTGCACACTGCCAAGCGCTCCAGCAGTGAGGGCTCTATTAGAGGCAATGGGAGGGCAACTGCAGGGCTCCTCCAGCGGTTGCTTGACCGCCCAGACTCAGCACAGCACGGAGAGCACAAGGCTCACAGGGCCCCTGGCTGGGGTCTGCTTCCCCACACACGCGGAGGCTGACTCGGTGAGCGCCCAGAAGGTGCCTGACAGACGTCATTTCCCTAGTGCTCTCCTCCCCAGCAGAGATGTGTGCAGGTGGTTGGGGCCTGCCCCTGCGTGTCTGGGCTCCCGTCCACAGCCCCAGCTCAGGGAGGCAGCTCCTCAGCCAAGACCTGTAGGAGGCGCGGGGCGCCCCCGCCTGGAAGCCTAGTGCACAGCATGCGGGAAGCGAGCCTCCTTGGGAGAAGAAGAGGCAGCCCAGATGCGTGGGGCTGCAATCACTGCTTGGGCGGAGCCGAGTGCGCCTCCAGTACGGCAGAGCTCCAGCTCTGCTCAGAGGCCCGATCTGGCAGAGTGCTGGCGTGAGGCTGCTCTGCCATGGGTGAGCCTTGTCCAGACTTGCCTCGCGGCTAGGCTTCCAATCCAGAAAGGAGCGGGCTGCGCGAGACTGGGAGTTGCTACTGGCGCCTTCCTGGCCTCAGCTCCACTCCTGCCTTGCCTTTGCACCTAGTTCCCAGGCGTTCTTGTGGAGGGCTTAGTTGCCGGTGGGTTGCACACTGCCAAGCGCTCCAGCTTGAGGGCTCTATTAGAGGCAAAGTGAGGGCATATGGAAGTCTATTATTACGGTTGCTTGACCGCCCAGACTCAGCACAGCACGGAGAGCACAAGGCTCACAGGGCCCCTGGCTGTGGTCTGCAGCCCCACACACGCGGAGGCTGACTCAGTGAGCGCCCAGAAGGTGCCTGACATACGTCATTTCTCTAGTGCTCTCCTCCCCAGCAGAGACGTGTGCAGGTTTTTGGGGCCTGCCCCTGCGTGTCTGGGCTCCCATCCACAGCCCCAGCTCAGGGAAGAAGCTCCTGAGCCAAGACCTGTGGGAGGCGCAGGGGGCCCCGCCTGGAAGCCTAGTTTACAACATGCGGGAAGCGAGCCTCCTCGGGAGAAGAGAAGGCAGCCCTGCTGTGTGCGGCTGCATTCACTGCTTTGGCTGAGCCGAGTGCGCCTCCAGTACGGCAGAGCTCCAGCTCTGCTCAGAGGCCCGATCTGGCAGAGTTGCTGGCGTGAGGCTGCTCTTCCCTGGGCGAGCCTTGCCAGACTTGCCTCGCGGCTAAGCTTCCAGTCCAGGAAGGAGCAGGCTGCGCGAGACTGGGAGATGCTACTGGCGCCTTCCTGGCCTCAGCTCCTCTCCTGCCTTGCCTTTGCACCTAGTTCCCAGGCGTTCTTGTGGAGGGCTTAGTTGCCGGTGTGTTGCACACTGCCAAGCGCTCCAGCAGTCAGGGCTCTATTAGAGGCAATGGGAGGGCAACTGCAGCGCTCCTCCAGCGGTTGCTTGACCGCCCAGACTCAGCACAGCACGGAGAGCACAAGGCTCACAGGGCCCCTGGCTGGGGTCTGCAGCCCCACACACGCGGAGGCTGACTCGGTGAGCGCCCAGAAGGTGCCTGACAGACGTCATTTCCCTAGTGCTCTCCTCCCCAGCAGAGACGTGTGCAGGTGGTTGGGGCCTGCCCCTGCGTGTCTGGGCTCCCGTCCACAGCCCCAGCTCAGGGAAGCAGCTCCTCAGCCAAGACCTGTAGGAGGCGCGGGGCGCCCCCGCCTGGAAGCCTAGTGCACAGCATGCGGGAAGCGAGCCTCCTTGGGAGAAGAGGAGGCAGCCCAGATGCGTGGGGCTGCAATCACTGCTTGGGCGGAGCCGAGTGCGCCTCCAGTACGGCAGAGCTCCAGCTCTGCTCAGAGGCCCGATCTGGCAGAGTGCTGGTGTGAGGCTGCTCTGCCCTGGGCGAGCCTTGTCCAGACTTGCCTCGCGGCTAGGCTTCCAATCCAGAAAGGAGCGGGCTGCGCGAGACTGGGAGATGCTACTGGCGCCTTCCTGGCCTCAGCTCCACTCCTGCCTTGCCTTTGCACCTAGTTCCCAGGCGTTCTTGTGGAGGGCTTAGTTGCCGGTGGGTTGCACACTGCCAAGCGCTCCAGCTTGAGGGCTCTGTTAGAGGCAAAGTGAGGGCATCTGGAAGTCTATTATTACGTTTGCTTGACCGCCCAGACTCAGCACAGCACGGAGAGCACAAGGCTCACAGGGCCCCTGGCTGGGGTCTGCAGCCCCACACACGCGGAGGCTGACTCGGTGAGCGCCCAGAAGGTGCCTGACAGACGTCATTTCCCTAGTGCTCTCCTCCCCAGCAGAGACGTGTGCAGGTGGTTGGGGCCTGCCCCTGCGTGTCTGGGCTCCCGTCCACAGCCCCAGCTCAGGGAAGCAGCTCCTGAGCCAAGACCTGTGGGAGGCGCAGGGGGCCCCGCCTGGAAGCCTAGTTTACAGCATGCGGGAAGCGAGCCTCCTCGGGAGAAGAGAAGGCAGCCCTGCTGTGTGCGGCTGTATTCACTGCTTTGGCGGAGCCGAGTGCGCCTCCAGTACGGCAGAGCTCCAGCTTTGCTCAGAGGCCTGATCTGGCAGAGTTGCTGGCGTGAGGCTGCTCTGCCCTGGGCGAGCCTTGCCCACACTTGCCTCGCGGCTAGGCTTCCAGTCCAGGAAGGAGCAGGCTGCGCGAGACTGGGAGATGCTACTGGCGCCTTCCTGGCCTCAGCTCCACTCCTGCCTTGCCTTTGCCCCTAGTCCCCAGGCGTTCTTGTGGAGGGCTTAGTTGCCGGGGGTTGCACACTGCCAAGCGCTCCAGCAGTGAGGGCTCTATTAGAGGCAATGGGAGGGCAACTGCAGGGCTCCTCCAGCGGTTGCTTGACCGCCCAGACTCAGCACAGCACGGAGAGCACAAGGCTCACAGGGCCCCTGGCTGGGGTCTGCTTCCCCACACACGCGGAGGCTGACTCGGTGAGCGCCCAGAAGGTGCCTGACAGACGTCATTTCCCTAGTGCTCTCCTCCCCAGCAGAGATGTGTGCAGGTGGTTGGGGCCTGCCCCTGCGTGTCTGGGCTCCCGTCCACAGCCCCAGCTCAGGGAGGCAGCTCCTCAGCCAAGACCTGTAGGAGGCGCGGGGCGCCCCCGCCTGGAAGCCTAGTGCACAGCATGCGGGAAGCGAGCCTCCTTGGGAGAAGAAGAGGCAGCCCAGATGCGTGGGGCTGCAATCACTGCTTGGGCGGAGCCGAGTGCGCCTCCAGTACGGCAGAGCTCCAGCTCTGCTCAGAGGCCCGATCTGGCAGAGTGCTGGCGTGAGGCTGCTCTGCCATGGGTGAGCCTTGTCCAGACTTGCCTCGCGGCTAGGCTTCCAATCCAGAAAGGAGCGGGCTGCGCGAGACTGGGAGTTGCTACTGGCGCCTTCCTGGCCTCAGCTCCACTCCTGCCTTGCCTTTGCACCTAGTTCCCAGGCGTTCTTGTGGAGGGCTTAGTTGCCGGTGGGTTGCACACTGCCAAGCGCTCCAGCTTGAGGGCTCTATTAGAGGCAAAGTGAGGGCATATGGAAGTCTATTATTACGGTTGCTTGACCGCCCAGACTCAGCACAGCACGGAGAGCACAAGGCTCACAGGGCCCCTGGCTGTGGTCTGCAGCCCCACACACGCGGAGGCTGACTCAGTGAGCGCCCAGAAGGTGCCTGACATACGTCATTTCTCTAGTGCTCTCCTCCCCAGCAGAGACGTGTGCAGGTTTTTGGGGCCTGCCCCTGCGTGTCTGGGCTCCCATCCACAGCCCCAGCTCAGGGAAGAAGCTCCTGAGCCAAGACCTGTGGGAGGCGCAGGGGGCCCCGCCTGGAAGCCTAGTTTACAACATGCGGGAAGCGAGCCTCCTCGGGAGAAGAGAAGGCAGCCCTGCTGTGTGCGGCTGCATTCACTGCTTTGGCTGAGCCGAGTGCGCCTCCAGTACGGCAGAGCTCCAGCTCTGCTCAGAGGCCCGATCTGGCAGAGTTGCTGGCGTGAGGCTGCTCTTCCCTGGGCGAGCCTTGCCAGACTTGCCTCGCGGCTAAGCTTCCAGTCCAGGAAGGAGCAGGCTGCGCGAGACTGGGAGATGCTACTGGCGCCTTCCTGGCCTCAGCTCCTCTCCTGCCTTGCCTTTGCACCTAGTTCCCAGGCGTTCTTGTGGAGGGCTTAGTTGCCGGTGTGTTGCACACTGCCAAGCGCTCCAGCAGTCAGGGCTCTATTAGAGGCAATGGGAGGGCAACTGCAGCGCTCCTCCAGCGGTTGCTTGACCGCCCAGACTCAGCACAGCACGGAGAGCACAAGGCTCACAGGGCCCCTGGCTGGGGTCTGCAGCCCCACACACGCGGAGGCTGACTCGGTGAGCGCCCAGAAGGTGCCTGACAGACGTCATTTCCCTAGTGCTCTCCTCCCCAGCAGAGACGTGTGCAGGTGGTTGGGGCCTGCCCCTGCGTGTCTGGGCTCCCGTCCACAGCCCCAGCTCAGGGAAGCAGCTCCTCAGCCAAGACCTGTAGGAGGCGCGGGGCGCCCCCGCCTGGAAGCCTAGTGCACAGCATGCGGGAAGCGAGCCTCCTTGGGAGAAGAGGAGGCAGCCCAGATGCGTGGGGCTGCAATCACTGCTTGGGCGGAGCCGAGTGCGCCTCCAGTACGGCAGAGCTCCAGCTCTGCTCAGAGGCCCGATCTGGCAGAGTGCTGGTGTGAGGCTGCTCTGCCCTGGGCGAGCCTTGTCCAGACTTGCCTCGCGGCTAGGCTTCCAATCCAGAAAGGAGCGGGCTGCGCGAGACTGGGAGATGCTACTGGCGCCTTCCTGGCCTCAGCTCCACTCCTGCCTTGCCTTTGCACCTAGTTCCCAGGCGTTCTTGTGGAGGGCTTAGTTGCCGGTGGGTTGCACACTGCCAAGCGCTCCAGCTTGAGGGCTCTGTTAGAGGCAAAGTGAGGGCATCTGGAAGTCTATTATTACGTTTGCTTGACCGCCCAGACTCAGCACAGCACGGAGAGCACAAGGCTCACAGGGCCCCTGGCTGGGGTCTGCAGCCCCACACACGCGGAGGCTGACTCGGTGAGCGCCCAGAAGGTGCCTGACAGACGTCATTTCCCTAGTGCTCTCCTCCCCAGCAGAGACGTGTGCAGGTGGTTGGGGCCTGCCCCTGCGTGTCTGGGCTCCCGTCCACAGCCCCAGCTCAGGGAAGCAGCTCCTGAGCCAAGACCTGTGGGAGGCGCAGGGGGCCCCGCCTGGAAGCCTAGTTTACAGCATGCGGGAAGCGAGCCTCCTCGGGAGAAGAGAAGGCAGCCCTGCTGTGTGCGGCTGTATTCACTGCTTTGGCGGAGCCGAGTGCGCCTCCAGTACGGCAGAGCTCCAGCTTTGCTCAGAGGCCTGATCTGGCAGAGTTGCTGGCGTGAGGCTGCTCTGCCCTGGGCGAGCCTTGCCCACACTTGCCTCGCGGCTAGGCTTCCAGTCCAGGAAGGAGCAGGCTGCGCGAGACTGGGAGATGCTACTGGCGCCTTCCTGGCCTCAGCTCCACTCCTGCCTTGCCTTTGCCCCTAGTCCCCAGGCGTTCTTGTGGAGGGCTTAGTTGCCGGGGGTTGCACACTGCCAAGCGCTCCAGCAGTGAGGGCTCTATTAGAGGCAATGGGAGGGCAACTGCAGGGCTCCTCCAGCGGTTGCTTGACCGCCCAGACTCAGCACAGCACGGAGAGCACAAGGCTCACAGGGCCCCTGGCTGGGGTCTGCTTCCCCACACACGCGGAGGCTGACTCGGTGAGCGCCCAGAAGGTGCCTGACAGACGTCATTTCCCTAGTGCTCTCCTCCCCAGCAGAGATGTGTGCAGGTGGTTGGGGCCTGCCCCTGCGTGTCTGGGCTCCCGTCCACAGCCCCAGCTCAGGGAGGCAGCTCCTCAGCCAAGACCTGTAGGAGGCGCGGGGCGCCCCCGCCTGGAAGCCTAGTGCACAGCATGCGGGAAGCGAGCCTCCTTGGGAGAAGAAGAGGCAGCCCAGATGCGTGGGGCTGCAATCACTGCTTGGGCGGAGCCGAGTGCGCCTCCAGTACGGCAGAGCTCCAGCTCTGCTCAGAGGCCCGATCTGGCAGAGTGCTGGCGTGAGGCTGCTCTGCCATGGGTGAGCCTTGTCCAGACTTGCCTCGCGGCTAGGCTTCCAATCCAGAAAGGAGCGGGCTGCGCGAGACTGGGAGTTGCTACTGGCGCCTTCCTGGCCTCAGCTCCACTCCTGCCTTGCCTTTGCACCTAGTTCCCAGGCGTTCTTGTGGAGGGCTTAGTTGCCGGTGGGTTGCACACTGCCAAGCGCTCCAGCTTGAGGGCTCTATTAGAGGCAAAGTGAGGGCATATGGAAGTCTATTATTACGGTTGCTTGACCGCCCAGACTCAGCACAGCACGGAGAGCACAAGGCTCACAGGGCCCCTGGCTGTGGTCTGCAGCCCCACACACGCGGAGGCTGACTCAGTGAGCGCCCAGAAGGTGCCTGACATACGTCATTTCTCTAGTGCTCTCCTCCCCAGCAGAGACGTGTGCAGGTTTTTGGGGCCTGCCCCTGCGTGTCTGGGCTCCCATCCACAGCCCCAGCTCAGGGAAGAAGCTCCTGAGCCAAGACCTGTGGGAGGCGCAGGGGGCCCCGCCTGGAAGCCTAGTTTACAACATGCGGGAAGCGAGCCTCCTCGGGAGAAGAGAAGGCAGCCCTGCTGTGTGCGGCTGCATTCACTGCTTTGGCTGAGCCGAGTGCGCCTCCAGTACGGCAGAGCTCCAGCTCTGCTCAGAGGCCCGATCTGGCAGAGTTGCTGGCGTGAGGCTGCTCTTCCCTGGGCGAGCCTTGCCAGACTTGCCTCGCGGCTAAGCTTCCAGTCCAGGAAGGAGCAGGCTGCGCGAGACTGGGAGATGCTACTGGCGCCTTCCTGGCCTCAGCTCCTCTCCTGCCTTGCCTTTGCACCTAGTTCCCAGGCGTTCTTGTGGAGGGCTTAGTTGCCGGTGTGTTGCACACTGCCAAGCGCTCCAGCAGTCAGGGCTCTATTAGAGGCAATGGGAGGGCAACTGCAGCGCTCCTCCAGCGGTTGCTTGACCGCCCAGACTCAGCACAGCACGGAGAGCACAAGGCTCACAGGGCCCCTGGCTGGGGTCTGCAGCCCCACACACGCGGAGGCTGACTCGGTGAGCGCCCAGAAGGTGCCTGACAGACGTCATTTCCCTAGTGCTCTCCTCCCCAGCAGAGACGTGTGCAGGTGGTTGGGGCCTGCCCCTGCGTGTCTGGGCTCCCGTCCACAGCCCCAGCTCAGGGAAGCAGCTCCTCAGCCAAGACCTGTAGGAGGCGCGGGGCGCCCCCGCCTGGAAGCCTAGTGCACAGCATGCGGGAAGCGAGCCTCCTTGGGAGAAGAGGAGGCAGCCCAGATGCGTGGGGCTGCAATCACTGCTTGGGCGGAGCCGAGTGCGCCTCCAGTACGGCAGAGCTCCAGCTCTGCTCAGAGGCCCGATCTGGCAGAGTGCTGGTGTGAGGCTGCTCTGCCCTGGGCGAGCCTTGTCCAGACTTGCCTCGCGGCTAGGCTTCCAATCCAGAAAGGAGCGGGCTGCGCGAGACTGGGAGATGCTACTGGCGCCTTCCTGGCCTCAGCTCCACTCCTGCCTTGCCTTTGCACCTAGTTCCCAGGCGTTCTTGTGGAGGGCTTAGTTGCCGGTGGGTTGCACACTGCCAAGCGCTCCAGCTTGAGGGCTCTGTTAGAGGCAAAGTGAGGGCATCTGGAAGTCTATTATTACGGTTGCTTGACCGCCCAGACTCAGCACAGCACGGAGAGCACAAGGCTCACAGGGCCCCTGGCTGGGGTCTGCAGCCCCACACACGCGGAGGCTGACTCGGTGAGCGCCCAGAAGGTGCCTGACAGACGTCATTTCCCTAGTGCTCTCCTCCCCAGCAGAGATGTGTGCAGGTGGTTGGGGCCTGCCCCTGCGTGTCTGGGCTCCCGTCCACAGCCCCAGCTCAGGGAGGCAGCTCCTCAGCCAAGACCTGTAGGAGGCGCGGGGCGCCCCCGCCTGGAAGCCTAGTGCACAGCATGCGGGAAGCGAGCCTCCTTGGGAGAAGAGGAGGCAGCCCAGATGCGTGGGGCTGCAATCACTGCTTGGGCGGAGCCGAGTGCGCCTCCAGTACGGCAGAGCTCCAGCTCTGCTCAGAGGCCGGATCTGGCAGAGTGCTGGTGTGAGGCTGCTCTGCCCTGGGCGAGCCTTGCCCAGACTTGCCTCGCGGCTAGGCTTCCAATCCAGAAAGGAGTGGGCTGCGCGAGACTGGGAGATGCTACTGGCGCCTTCCTGGCCTCAGCTCCACTCCTGCCTTGCCTTTGCACCTAGTTCCCAGGCGTTCTTGTGGAGGGCTTAGTTGCCGGTGGGTTGCACACTGCCAAGCGCTCCAGCTTGAGGGCTCTGTTAGAGGCAAAGTGAGGGCATCTGGAAGTCTATTATTACGTTTGCTTGACCGCCCAGACTCAGCACAGCACGGAGAGCACAAGGCTCACAGGGCCCCTGGCTGGGGTCTGCAGCCCCACACACGCGGAGGCTGACTCGGTGAGCGCCCAGAAGGTGCCTGACAGACGTCATTTCCCTAGTGCTCTCCTCCCCAGCAGAGACGTGTGCAGGTGGTTGGGGCCTGCCCCTGCGTGTCTGGGCTCCCGTCCACAGCCCCAGCTCAGGGAAGCAGCTCCTGAGCCAAGACCTGTGGGAGGCGCAGGGGGCCCCGCCTGGAAGCCTAGTTTACAGCATGCGGGAAGCGAGCCTCCTCGGGAGAAGAGAAGGCAGCCCTGCTGTGTGCGGCTGTATTCACTGCTTTGGCGGAGCCGAGTGCGCCTCCAGTACGGCAGAGCTCCAGCTCTGCTCAGAGGCCCGATCTGGCAGAGTTGCTGGCGTGAGGCTGCTCTGCCCTGGGCGAGCCTTGCCCACACTTGCCTCGCGGCTAGGCTTCCAGTCCAGGAAGGAGCAGGCTGCGCGAGACTGGGAGATGCTACTGGCGCCTTCCTGGCCTCAGCTCCACTCCTGCGTTGCCTTTGCCCCTAGTCCCCAGGCGTTCTTGTGGAGGGCTTAGTTGCCGGGGGTTGCACACTGACAAGCGCTCCAGCAGTGAGGGCTCTATTAGAGGCAATGGGAGGGCAACTGCAGGGCTCCTCCAGCGGTTGCTTGACCGCCCAGACTCAGCACAGCACGGAGAGCACAAGGCTCACACGGCCCCTGGCTGGGGTCTGCTTCCCCACACACGCGGAGGCTGACTCGGTGAGCGCCCAGAAGGTGCCTGACAGACGTCATTTCCCTAGTGCTCTCCTCCCCAGCAGAGATGTGTGCAGGTGGTTGGGGCCTGCCCCTGCGTGTCTGGGCTCCCGTCCACAGCCCCAGCTCAGGGAGGCAGCTCCTCAGCCAAGACCTGTAGGAGGCGCGGGGCGCCCCCGCCTGGAAGCCTAGTGCACAGCATGAGGGAAGCGAGCCTCCTTGGGAGAAGAGGAGGCAGCCCAGATGCGTGGGGCTGCAATCACTGCTTGGGCGGAGCCGAGTGCGCCTCCAGTACGGCAGAGCTCCAGCTCTGCTCAGAGGCCCGATCTGGCAGAGTGCTGGCGTGAGGCTGCTCTGCCCTGGGCGAGCCTTGTCCAGACTTGCCTCGCGGCTAGGCTTCCAATCCAGAAAGGAGCGGGCTGCGCGAGACTGGGAGATGCTACTGGCGCCTTCCTGGCCTCAGCTCCACTCCTGCCTTGCCTTTGCACCTAGTTCCCAGGCGTTCTTGTGGAGGGCTTAGTTGCCGGTGGGTTGCACACTGCCAAGCGCTCCAGCTTGAGGGCTCTGTTAGAGGCAAAGTGAGGGCATATGGAAGTCTATTATTACGGTTGCTTGACCGCCCAGACTCAGCACAGCACGGAGAGCACAAGGCTCACAGGGCCCCTGGCTGTGGTCTGCAGCCCCACACACGCGGAGGCTGACTCGGTGAGCGCCCAGAAGGTGCCTGACAGACGTCATTTCTCTAGTGCTCTCCTCCCCAGCAGAGACGTGTGCAGGTTTTTGGGGCCTGCCCCTGCGTGTCTGGGCTCCCGTCCACAGCCCCAGCTCAGGGAAGAAGCTCCTGAGCCAAGACCTGTGGGAGGCGCAGGGGGCCCCGCCTGGAAGCCTAGTTTACAGCATGCGGGAAGCGAGCCTCCTCGGGAGAAGAGAAGGCAGCCCTGCTGTGTGCGGCTGCATTCACTGCTTTGGCTGAGCCGAGTGCGCCTCCAGTACGGCAGAGCTCCAGCTCTGCTCAGAGGCCCGATCTGGCAGAGTTGCTGGCGTGAGGCTGCTCTGCCCTGGGCGAGCCTGCCCAGACTTGCCTCGCGGCTAAGCTTCCAGTCCAGGAAGGAGCAGGCTGCGCGAGACTGGGAGATGCTACTGGCGCCTTCCTGGCCCCAGCTCCTCTCCTGCTTTGCCTTTGCACCTAGTTCCCAGGCGTTCTTGTGGAGGGCTTAGTTGCCGGTGGGTTGCACACTGCCAAGCGCTCCAGCTTGAGGGCTCTGTTAGAGGCAAAGTGAGGGCATCTGGAAGTCTATTATTACGGTTGCTTGACCGCCCAGACTCAGCACAGCACGGAGAGCACAAGGCTCACAGGGCCCCTGGCTGGGGTCTGCAGCCCCACACACGCGGAGGCTGACTCGGTGAGCGCCCAGAAGGTGCCTGACAGACGTCATTTCCCTAGTGCTCTCCTCCCCAGCAGAGATGTGTGCAGGTGGTTGGGGCCTGCCCCTGCGTGTCTGGGCTCCCGTCCACAGCCCCAGCTCAGGGAGGCAGCTCCTCAGCCAAGACCTGTAGGAGGCGCGGGGCGCCCCCGCCTGGAAGCCTAGTGCACAGCATGCGGGAAGCGAGCCTCCTTGGGAGAAGAGGAGGCAGCCCAGATGCGTGGGGCTGCAATCACTGCTTGGGCGGAGCCGAGTGCGCCTCCAGTACGGCAGAGCTCCAGCTCTGCTCAGAGGCCGGATCTGGCAGAGTGCTGGTGTGAGGCTGCTCTGCCCTGGGCGAGCCTTGCCCAGACTTGCCTCGCGGCTAGGCTTCCAATCCAGAAAGGAGTGGGCTGCGCGAGACTGGGAGATGCTACTGGCGCCTTCCTGGCCTCAGCTCCACTCCTGCCTTGCCTTTGCACCTAGTTCCCAGGCGTTCTTGTGGAGGGCTTAGTTGCCGGTGGGTTGCACACTGCCAAGCGCTCCAGCTTGAGGGCTCTGTTAGAGGCAAAGTGAGGGCATCTGGAAGTCTATTATTACGTTTGCTTGACCGCCCAGACTCAGCACAGCACGGAGAGCACAAGGCTCACAGGGCCCCTGGCTGGGGTCTGCAGCCCCACACACGCGGAGGCTGACTCGGTGAGCGCCCAGAAGGTGCCTGACAGACGTCATTTCCCTAGTGCTCTCCTCCCCAGCAGAGACGTGTGCAGGTGGTTGGGGCCTGCCCCTGCGTGTCTGGGCTCCCGTCCACAGCCCCAGCTCAGGGAAGCAGCTCCTGAGCCAAGACCTGTGGGAGGCGCAGGGGGCCCCGCCTGGAAGCCTAGTTTACAGCATGCGGGAAGCGAGCCTCCTCGGGAGAAGAGAAGGCAGCCCTGCTGTGTGCGGCTGTATTCACTGCTTTGGCGGAGCCGAGTGCGCCTCCAGTACGGCAGAGCTCCAGCTTTGCTCAGAGGCCTGATCTGGCAGAGTTGCTGGCGTGAGGCTGCTCTGCCCTGGGCGAGCCTTGCCCACACTTGCCTCGCGGCTAGGCTTCCAGTCCAGGAAGGAGCAGGCTGCGCGAGACTGGGAGATGCTACTGGCGCCTTCCTGGCCTCAGCTCCACTCCTGCCTTGCCTTTGCCCCTAGTCCCCAGGCGTTCTTGTGGAGGGCTTAGTTGCCGGGGGTTGCACACTGCCAAGCGCTCCAGCAGTGAGGGCTCTATTAGAGGCAATGGGAGGGCAACTGCAGGGCTCCTCCAGCGGTTGCTTGACCGCCCAGACTCAGCACAGCACGGAGAGCACAAGGCTCACAGGGCCCCTGGCTGGGGTCTGCTTCCCCACACACGCGGAGGCTGACTCGGTGAGCGCCCAGAAGGTGCCTGACAGACGTCATTTCCCTAGTGCTCTCCTCCCCAGCAGAGATGTGTGCAGGTGGTTGGGGCCTGCCCCTGCGTGTCTGGGCTCCCGTCCACAGCCCCAGCTCAGGGAGGCAGCTCCTCAGCCAAGACCTGTAGGAGGCGCGGGGCGCCCCCGCCTGGAAGCCTAGTGCACAGCATGCGGGAAGCGAGCCTCCTTGGGAGAAGAAGAGGCAGCCCAGATGCGTGGGGCTGCAATCACTGCTTGGGCGGAGCCGAGTGCGCCTCCAGTACGGCAGAGCTCCAGCTCTGCTCAGAGGCCCGATCTGGCAGAGTGCTGGCGTGAGGCTGCTCTGCCATGGGTGAGCCTTGTCCAGACTTGCCTCGCGGCTAGGCTTCCAATCCAGAAAGGAGCGGGCTGCGCGAGACTGGGAGTTGCTACTGGCGCCTTCCTGGCCTCAGCTCCACTCCTGCCTTGCCTTTGCACCTAGTTCCCAGGCGTTCTTGTGGAGGGCTTAGTTGCCGGTGGGTTGCACACTGCCAAGCGCTCCAGCTTGAGGGCTCTATTAGAGGCAAAGTGAGGGCATATGGAAGTCTATTATTACGGTTGCTTGACCGCCCAGACTCAGCACAGCACGGAGAGCACAAGGCTCACAGGGCCCCTGGCTGTGGTCTGCAGCCCCACACACGCGGAGGCTGACTCAGTGAGCGCCCAGAAGGTGCCTGACATACGTCATTTCTCTAGTGCTCTCCTCCCCAGCAGAGACGTGTGCAGGTTTTTGGGGCCTGCCCCTGCGTGTCTGGGCTCCCATCCACAGCCCCAGCTCAGGGAAGAAGCTCCTGAGCCAAGACCTGTGGGAGGCGCAGGGGGCCCCGCCTGGAAGCCTAGTTTACAACATGCGGGAAGCGAGCCTCCTCGGGAGAAGAGAAGGCAGCCCTGCTGTGTGCGGCTGCATTCACTGCTTTGGCTGAGCCGAGTGCGCCTCCAGTACGGCAGAGCTCCAGCTCTGCTCAGAGGCCCGATCTGGCAGAGTTGCTGGCGTGAGGCTGCTCTTCCCTGGGCGAGCCTTGCCAGACTTGCCTCGCGGCTAAGCTTCCAGTCCAGGAAGGAGCAGGCTGCGCGAGACTGGGAGATGCTACTGGCGCCTTCCTGGCCTCAGCTCCTCTCCTGCCTTGCCTTTGCACCTAGTTCCCAGGCGTTCTTGTGGAGGGCTTAGTTGCCGGTGTGTTGCACACTGCCAAGCGCTCCAGCAGTCAGGGCTCTATTAGAGGCAATGGGAGGGCAACTGCAGCGCTCCTCCAGCGGTTGCTTGACCGCCCAGACTCAGCACAGCACGGAGAGCACAAGGCTCACAGGGCCCCTGGCTGGGGTCTGCAGCCCCACACACGCGGAGGCTGACTCGGTGAGCGCCCAGAAGGTGCCTGACAGACGTCATTTCCCTAGTGCTCTCCTCCCCAGCAGAGACGTGTGCAGGTGGTTGGGGCCTGCCCCTGCGTGTCTGGGCTCCCGTCCACAGCCCCAGCTCAGGGAAGCAGCTCCTCAGCCAAGACCTGTAGGAGGCGCGGGGCGCCCCCGCCTGGAAGCCTAGTGCACAGCATGCGGGAAGCGAGCCTCCTTGGGAGAAGAGGAGGCAGCCCAGATGCGTGGGGCTGCAATCACTGCTTGGGCGGAGCCGAGTGCGCCTCCAGTACGGCAGAGCTCCAGCTCTGCTCAGAGGCCCGATCTGGCAGAGTGCTGGTGTGAGGCTGCTCTGCCCTGGGCGAGCCTTGTCCAGACTTGCCTCGCGGCTAGGCTTCCAATCCAGAAAGGAGCGGGCTGCGCGAGACTGGGAGATGCTACTGGCGCCTTCCTGGCCTCAGCTCCACTCCTGCCTTGCCTTTGCACCTAGTTCCCAGGCGTTCTTGTGGAGGGCTTAGTTGCCGGTGGGTTGCACACTGCCAAGCGCTCCAGCTTGAGGGCTCTGTTAGAGGCAAAGTGAGGGCATCTGGAAGTCTATTATTACGGTTGCTTGACCGCCCAGACTCAGCACAGCACGGAGAGCACGAGGCTCACAGGGCCCCTGGCTGGGGTCTGCAGCCCCACACACGCGGAGGCTGACTCGGTGAGCGCCCAGAAGGTGCCTGACAGACGTCATTTCCCTAGTGCTCTCCTCCCCAGCAGAGATGTGTGCAGGTGGTTGGGGCCTGCCCCTGCGTGTCTGGGCTCCCGTCCACAGCCCCAGCTCAGGGAGGCAGCTCCTCAGCCAAGACCTGTAGGAGGCGCGGGGCGCCCCCGCCTGGAAGCCTAGTGCACAGCATGCGGGAAGCGAGCCTCCTTGGGAGAAGAGGAGGCAGCCCAGATGCGTGGGGCTGCAATCACTGCTTGGGCGGAGCCGAGTGCGCCTCCAGTACGGCAGAGCTCCAGCTCTGCTCAGAGGCCCGATCTGGCAGAGTGCTGGCGTGAGGCTGCTCTGCCCTGGGCGAGCCTTGTCCAGACTTGCCTCGCGGCTAGGCTTCCAATCCAGAAAGAGCGGGCTGCGCGAGACTGGGAGATGCTACTGGCGCCTTCCTGGCCTCAGCTCCACTCCTGCCTTGCCTTTGCACCTAGTTCCCAGGCGTTCTTGTGGAGGGCTTAGTTGCCGGTGGGTTGCACACTGCCAAGCGCTCCAGCTTGAGGGCTCTGTTAGAGGCAAAGTGAGGGCATATGGAAGTCTATTATTACGGTTGCTTGACCGCCCAGACTCAGCACAGCACGGAGAGCACAAGGCTCACAGGGCCCCTGGCTGTGGTCTGCAGCCCCACACACGCGGAGGCTGACTCGGTGAGCGCCCAGAAGGTGCCTGACAGACGTCATTTCTCTAGTGCTCTCCTCCCCAGCAGAGACGTGTGCAGGTTTTTGGGGCCTGCCCCTGCGTGTCTGGGCTCCCGTCCACAGCCCCAGCTCAGGGAAGAAGCTCCTGAGCCAAGACCTTTGGGAGGCGCAGGGGGCCCCGCCTGGAAGCCTAGTTTACAGCATGCGGGAAGCGAGCCTCCTCGGGAGAAGAGAAGGCAGCCCTGCTGTGTGCAGCTGCATTCACTGCTTTGGCTGAGCCGAGTGCGCCTCCAGTACGGCAGAGCTCCAGCTCTGCTCAGAGGCCCGATCTGGCAGAGTTGCTGGCGTGAGGCTGCTCTGCCCTGGGCGAGCCTTGCCCAGACTTGCCTCGCGGCTAAGCTTCCAGTCCAGGAAGGAGCAGGCTGCGCGAGACTGGGAGATTCTACTGGCGCCTTCCTGGCCTCAGCTCCTCTCCTGCCTTGCCTTTGCACCTAGTTCCCAGGCGTTCTTGTGGAGGGCTTAGTTGCCGGTGTGTTGCACACTGCCAAGCGCTCCAGCAGTGAGGGCTCTATTAGAGGCAATGGGAGGGAAACTGCAGCGCTCCTCCAGCGGTTGCTTGACCGCCCAGACTCAGCACAGCACGGAGAGCACAAGGCTCACAGGGCCCCTGGCTGGGGTCTGCAGCCCCACACACGCGGAGGCTGACTCGGTGAGCGCCCAGAAGGTGCCTGACAGACGTCATTTCCCTAGTGCTCTCCTCCCCAGCAGAGATGTGTGCAGGTGGTTGGGGCCTGCCCCTGCGTGTCTGGGCTCCCGTCCACAGCCCCAGCTCAGGGAGGCAGCTCCTCAGCCAAGACCTGTAGGAGGCGCGGGGCGCCCCCGCCTGGAAGCCTAGTGCACAGCATGCGGGAAGCGAGCCTCCTTGGCAGAAGAGGAGGCAGCCCAGATGCGTGGGGCTGCAATCACTGCTTGGGCGGAGCCGAGTGCGCCTCCAGTACGGCAGAGCTCCAGCTCTGCTCAGAGGCCCGATCTGGCAGAGTGCTGGCGTGAGGCTGCTCTGCCCTGGGCGAGCCTTGTCCAGACTTGCCTCGCGGCTAGGCTTCCAATCCAGAAAGGAGCGGGCTGCGCGAGACTGGGAGATGCTACTGGCGCCTTCCTGGCCTCAGCTCCACTCCTGCCTTGCCTTTGCACCTAGTTCCCAGGCGTTCTTGTGGAGGGCTTAGTTGCCGGTGGGTTGCACACTGCCAAGCGCTCCAGCTTGAGGGCTCTGTTAGAGGCAAAGTGAGGGCATATGGAAGTCTATTATTACGGTTGCTTGACCGCCCAGACTCAGCACAGCACGGAGAGCACAAGGCTCACAGGGCCCCTGGCTGTGGTCTGCAGCCCCACACACGCGGAGGCTGACTCGGTGAGCGCCCAGAAATTGCCTGACAGACGTCATTTCTCTAGTGCTCTCCTCCCCAGCAGAGACGTGTGCAGGTTTTTGGGGCCTGCCCCTGCGTGTCTGGGCTCCCGTCCACAGCCCCAGCTCAGGGAAGAAGCTCCTGAGCCAAGACCTGTGGGAGGCGCAGGGGGCCCCGCCTGGAAGCCTAGTTTACAGCATGCGGGAAGCGAGCCTCCTCGGGAGAAGAGAAGGCAGCCCTGCTGTGTGCGGCTGCATTCACTGCTTTGGCTGAGCCGAGTGCGCCTCCAGTACGGCAGAGCTCCAGCTCTGCTCAGAGGCCCGATCTGGCAGAGTTGCTGGCGTGAGGCTGCTCTGCCCTGGGCGAGCCTTGCCCAGACTTGCCTCGCGGCTAAGCTTCCAGTCCAGGAAGGAGCAGGCTGCGCGAGACTGGGAGATGCTACTGGCGCCTTCCTGGCCTCAGCTCCTCTCCTGCCTTGCCTTTGCACCTAGTTCCCAGGCGTTCTTGTGGAGGGCTTAGTTGCCGGTGGGTTGCACACTGCCAAGCGCTCCAGCTTGAGGGCTCTGTTAGAGGCAAAGTGAGGGCATCTGGAAGTCTATTATTACGGTTGCTTGACCGCCCAGACTCAGCACAGCACGGAGAGCACAAGGCTCACAGGGCCCCTGGCTGGGGTCTGCAGCCCCACACACGCGGAAGCTGACTCGGTGAGCGCCCAGAAGGTGCCTGACAGACGTCATTTCCCTAGTGCTCTCCTCCCCAGCAGAGATGTGTGCAGGTGGTTGGGGCCTGCCCCTGCGTGTCTGGGCTCCCGTCCACAGCCCCAGCTCAGGGAGGCAGCTCCTCAGCCAAGACCTGTAGGAGGCGCGGGGCGCCCCCGCCTGGAAGCCTAGTGCACAGCATGCGGGAAGCGAGCCTCCTTGGGAGAAGAGGAGGCAGCCCAGATGCGTGGGGCTGCAATCACTGCTTGGGCGGAGCCGAGTGCGCCTCCAGTACGGCAGAGCTCCAGCTCTGCTCAGAGGCCGGATCTGGCAGAGTGCTGGTGTGAGGCTGCTCTGCCCTGGGCGAGCCTTGCCCAGACTTGCCTCGCGGCTAGGCTTCCAATCCAGAAAGGAGTGGGCTGCGCGAGACTGGGAGATGCTACTGGCGCCTTCCTGGCCTCAGCTCCACTCCTGCCTTGCCTTTGCACCTAGTTCCCAGGCGTTCTTGTGGAGGGCTTAGTTGCCGGTGGGTTGCACACTGCCAAGCGCTCCAGCTTGAGGGCTCTGTTAGAGGCAAAGTGAGGGCATCTGGAAGTCTATTATTACGTTTGCTTGACCGCCCAGACTCAGCACAGCAGGGAGAGCACAAGGCTCACAGGGCCCCTGGCTGTGGTCTGCAGCCCCACACACGCGGAGGCTGACTCGGTGAGCGCCCAGAAGGTGCCTGACAGACGTCATTTCCCTAGTGCTCTCCTCCCCAGCAGAGACGTGTGCAGGTGGTTGGGGCCTGCCCCTGCGTGTCTGGGCTCCCGTCCACAGCCCCAGCTCAGGGAAGCAGCTCCTGAGCCAAGACCTGTGGGAGGCGCAGGGGGCCCCGCCTGGAAGCCTAGTTTACAGCATATGGGAAGCGAGCCTCCTCGGGAGAAGAGAAGGCAGCCCTGCTGTGTGCGGCTGTATTCACTGCTTTGGCGGAGCCGAGTGCGCCTCCAGTACGGCAGAGCTCCAGCTTTGCTCAGAGGCCCGATCTGGCAGAGTTGCTGGCGAGAGGCTGCTCTGCCCTGAGCGAGACTTGCCCACACTTGCCTCGCGGCTAGGCTTCCAGTCCAGGAAGGAGCAGGCTGCGCGAGACTGGGAGATGCTACTGGCGCCTTCCTGGCCTCAGCTCCACTCCTGCCTTGCCTTTGCCCCTAGTCCCCAGGCGTTCTTGTGGAGGGCTTAGTTGCCGGGGGTTGCACACTGCCAAGCGCTCCAGCAGTGAGGGCTCTATTAGAGGCAATGGGAGGGCAACTGCAGGGCTCCTCCAGCGGTTGCTTGACCGCCCAGACTCAGCACAGCACGGAGAGCACAAGGCTCACAGGGCCCCTGGCTGGGGTCTGCTTCCCCACACACGCGGAGGCTGACTCGGTGAGCGCCCAGAAGGTGCCTGACAGACGTCATTTCCCTAGTGCTCTCCTCCCCAGCAGAGATGTGTGCAGGTGGTTGGGGCCTGCCCCTGCGTGTCTGGGCTCCCGTCCACAGCCCCAGCTCAGGGAGGCAGCTCCTCAGCCAAGACCTGTAGGAGGCGCGGGGCGCCCCCGCCTGGAAGCCTAGTGCACAGCATGCGGGAAGCGAGCCTCCTTGGGAGAAGAGGAGGCAGCCCAGATGCGTGGGGCTGCAATCACTGCTTGGGCGGAGCCGAGTGCGCCTCCAGTACGGCAGAGCTCCAGATCTGCTCAGAGGCCCGATCTGGCAGAGTGCTGGCGTGAGGCTGCTCTGCCATGGGCGAGCCTTGTCCAGACTTGCCTCGCGGCTAGGCTTCCAATCCAGAAAGGAGCGGGCTGCGCGAGACTGGGAGATGCTACTGGCGCCTTCCTGGCCTCAGCTCCACTCCTGCCTTGCCTTTGCACCTAGTTCCCAGGCGTTCTTGTGGAGGGCTTAGTTGCCGGTGGGTTGCACACTGCCAAGCGCTCCAGCTTGAGGGCTCTGTTAGAGGCAAAGTGAGGGCATATGGAAGTCTATTATTACGGTTGCTTGACCGCCCAGACTCAGCACAGCACGGAGAGCACAAGGCTCACAGGGCCCCTGGCTGTGGTCTGCAGCCCCACACACGCGGAGGCTGACTCGGTGAGCGCCCAGAAGGTGCCTGACAGACGTCATTTCTCTAGTGCTCTCCTCCCCAGCAGAGACGTGTGCAGGTTTTTGGGGCCTGCCCCTGCGTGTCTGGGCTCCCGTCCACAGCCCCAGCTCAGGGTAGAAGCTCCTGAGCCAAGACCTGTGGGAGGCGCAGGGGGCCCCGCCTGAAAGCCTAGTTTACAACATGCGGGAAGCGAGCCTCCTCGGGAGAAGAGAAGGCAGCCCTGCTGTGTGCGGCTGCATTCACTGCTTTGGCTGAGCCGAGTGCGCCTCCAGTACGGCAGAGCTCCAGCTCTGCTCAGAGGCCCGATCTGGCAGAGTTGCTGGCGTGAGGCTGCTCTTCCCTGGGCGAGCCTTGCCAGACTTGCCTCGCGGCTAAGCTTCCAGTCCAGGAAGGAGCAGGCTGCGCGAGACTGGGAGATGCTACTGGCGCCTTCCTGGCCTCAGCTCCTCTCCTGCCTTGCCTTTGCACCTAGTTCCCAGGCGTTCTTGTGGAGGGCTTAGTTGCCGGTGTGTTGCACACTGCCAAGCGCTCCAGCAGTCAGGGCTCTATTAGAGGCAATGGGAGGGCAACTGCAGCGCTCCTCCAGCGGTTGCTTGACCGCCCAGACTCAGCACAGCACGGAGAGCACAAGGCTCACAGGGCCCCTGGCTGGGGTCTGCAGCCCCACACACGCGGAGGCTGACTCGGTGAGCGCCCAGAAGGTGCCTGACAGACGTCATTTCCCTAGTGCTCTCCTCCCCAGCAGAGACGTGTGCAGGTGGTTGGGGCCTGCCCCTGCGTGTCTGGGCTCCCGTCCACAGCCCCAGCTCAGGGAAGCAGCTCCTCAGCCAAGACCTGTAGGAGGCGCGGGGCGCCCCCGCCTGGAAGCCTAGTGCACAGCATGCGGGAAGCGAGCCTCCTTGGGAGAAGAGGAGGCAGCCCAGATGCGTGGGGCTGCAATCACTGCTTGGGCGGAGCCGAGTGCGCCTCCAGTACGGCAGAGCTCCAGCTCTGCTCAGAGGCCCGATCTGGCAGAGTGCTGGTGTGAGGCTGCTCTGCCCTGGGCGAGCCTTGTCCAGACTTGCCTCGCGGCTAGGCTTCCAATCCAGAAAGGAGCGGGCTGCGCGAGACTGGGAGATGCTACTGGCGCCTTCCTGGCCTCAGCTCCACTCCTGCCTTGCCTTTGCACCTAGTTCCCAGGCGTTCTTGTGGAGGGCTTAGTTGCCGGTGGGTTGCACACTGCCAAGCGCTCCAGCTTGAGGGCTCTGTTAGAGGCAAAGTGAGGGCATCTGGAAGTCTATTATTACGGTTGCTTGACCGCCCAGACTCAGCACAGCACGGAGAGCACAAGGCTCACAGGGCCCCTGGCTGGGGTCTGCAGCCCCACACACGCGGAGGCTGACTCGGTGAGCGCCCAGAAGGTGCCTGACAGACGTCATTTCCCTAGTGCTCTCCTCCCCAGCAGAGATGTGTGCAGGTGGTTGGGGCCTGCCCCTGCGTGTCTGGGCTCCCGTCCACAGCCCCAGCTCAGGGAGGCAGCTCCTCAGCCAAGACCTGTAGGAGGCGCGGGGCGCCCCCGCCTGGAAGCCTAGTGCACAGCATGCGGGAAGCGAGCCTCCTTGGGAGAAGAGGAGGCAGCCCAGATGCGTGGGGCTGCAATCACTGCTTGGGCGGAGCCGAGTGCGCCTCCAGTACGGCAGAGCTCCAGCTCTGCTCAGAGGCCGGATCTGGCAGAGTGCTGGTGTGAGGCTGCTCTGCCCTGGGCGAGCCTTGCCCAGACTTGCCTCGCGGCTAGGCTTCCAATCCAGAAAGGAGTGGGCTGCGCGAGACTGGGAGATGCTACTGGCGCCTTCCTGGCCTCAGCTCCACTCCTGCCTTGCCTTTGCACCTAGTTCCCAGGCGTTCTTGTGGAGGGCTTAGTTGCCGGTGGGTTGCACACTGCCAAGCGCTCCAGCTTGAGGGCTCTGTTAGAGGCAAAGTGAGGGCATCTGGAAGTCTATTATTACGTTTGCTTGACCGCCCAGACTCAGCACAGCACGGAGAGCACAAGGCTCACAGGGCCCCTGGCTGGGGTCTGCAGCCCCACACACGCGGAGGCTGACTCGGTGAGCGCCCAGAAGGTGCCTGACAGACGTCATTTCCCTAGTGCTCTCCTCCCCAGCAGAGACGTGTGCAGGTGGTTGGGGCCTGCCCCTGCGTGTCTGGGCTCCCGTCCACAGCCCCAGCTCAGGGAAGCAGCTCCTGAGCCAAGACCTGTGGGAGGCGCAGGGGGCCCCGCCTGGAAGCCTAGTTTACAGCATGCGGGAAGCGAGCCTCCTCGGGAGAAGAGAAGGCAGCCCTGCTGTGTGCGGCTGTATTCACTGCTTTGGCGGAGCCGAGTGCGCCTCCAGTACGGCAGAGCTCCAGCTCTGCTCAGAGGCCCGATCTGGCAGAGTTGCTGGCGTGAGGCTGCTCTGCCCTGGGCGAGCCTTGCCCACACTTGCCTCGCGGCTAGGCTTCCAGTCCAGGAAGGAGCAGGCTGCGCGAGACTGGGAGATGCTACTGGCGCCTTCCTGGCCTCAGCTCCACTCCTGCGTTGCCTTTGCCCCTAGTCCCCAGGCGTTCTTGTGGAGGGCTTAGTTGCCGGGGGTTGCACACTGACAAGCGCTCCAGCAGTGAGGGCTCTATTAGAGGCAATGGGAGGGCAACTGCAGGGCTCCTCCAGCGGTTGCTTGACCGCCCAGACTCAGCACAGCACGGAGAGCACAAGGCTCACACGGCCCCTGGCTGGGGTCTGCTTCCCCACACACGCGGAGGCTGACTCGGTGAGCGCCCAGAAGGTGCCTGACAGACGTCATTTCCCTAGTGCTCTCCTCCCCAGCAGAGATGTGTGCAGGTGGTTGGGGCCTGCCCCTGCGTGTCTGGGCTCCCGTCCACAGCCCCAGCTCAGGGAGGCAGCTCCTCAGCCAAGACCTGTAGGAGGCGCGGGGCGCCCCCGCCTGGAAGCCTAGTGCACAGCATGAGGGAAGCGAGCCTCCTTGGGAGAAGAGGAGGCAGCCCAGATGCGTGGGGCTGCAATCACTGCTTGGGCGGAGCCGAGTGCGCCTCCAGTACGGCAGAGCTCCAGCTCTGCTCAGAGGCCCGATCTGGCAGAGTGCTGGCGTGAGGCTGCTCTGCCCTGGGCGAGCCTTGTCCAGACTTGCCTCGCGGCTAGGCTTCCAATCCAGAAAGGAGCGGGCTGCGCGAGACTGGGAGATGCTACTGGCGCCTTCCTGGCCTCAGCTCCACTCCTGCCTTGCCTTTGCACCTAGTTCCCAGGCGTTCTTGTGGAGGGCTTAGTTGCCGGTGGGTTGCACACTGCCAAGCGCTCCAGCTTGAGGGCTCTGTTAGAGTCAAAGTGAGGGCATATGGAAGTCTATTATTACGGTTGCTTGACCGCCCAGACTCAGCACAGCACGGAGAGCACAAGGCTCACAGGGCCCCTGGCTGTGGTCTGCAGCCCCACACACGCGGAGGCTGACTCGGTGAGCGCCCAGAAGGTGCCTGACAGACGTCATTTCTCTAGTGCTCTCCTCCCCAGCAGAGACGTGTGCAGGTTTTTGGGGCCTGCCCCTGCGTGTCTGGGCTCCCGTCCACAGCCCCAGCTCAGGGAAGAAGCTCCTGAGCCAAGACCTGTGGGAGGCGCAGGGGGCCCCGCCTGGAAGCCTAGTTTACAGCATGCGGGAAGCGAGCCTCCTCGGGAGAAGAGAAGGCAGCCCTGCTGTGTGCGGCTGCATTCACTGCTTTGGCTGAGCCGAGTGCGCCTCCAGTACGGCAGAGCTCCAGCTCTGCTCAGAGGCCCGATCTGGCAGAGTTGCTGGCGTGAGGCTGCTCTGCCCTGGGCGAGCCTGCCCAGACTTGCCTCGCGGCTAAGCTTCCAGTCCAGGAAGGAGCAGGCTGCGCGAGACTGGGAGATGCTACTGGCGCCTTCCTGGCCCCAGCTCCTCTCCTGCTTTGCCTTTGCACCTAGTTCCCAGGCGTTCTTGTGGAGGGCTTAGTTGCCGGTGGGTTGCACACTGCCAAGCGCTCCAGCTTGAGGGCTCTGTTAGAGGCAAAGTGAGGGCATCTGGAAGTCTATTATTACGGTTGCTTGACCGCCCAGACTCAGCACAGCACGGAGAGCACAAGGCTCACAGGGCCCCTGGCTGGGGTCTGCAGCCCCACACACGCGGAGGCTGACTCGGTGAGCGCCCAGAAGGTGCCTGACAGACGTCATTTCCCTAGTGCTCTCCTCCCCAGCAGAGATGTGTGCAGGTGGTTGGGGCCTGCCCCTGCGTGTCTGGGCTCCCGTCCACAGCCCCAGCTCAGGGAGGCAGCTCCTCAGCCAAGACCTGTAGGAGGCGCGGGGCGCCCCCGCCTGGAAGCCTAGTGCACAGCATGCGGGAAGCGAGCCTCCTTGGGAGAAGAGGAGGCAGCCCAGATGCGTGGGGCTGCAATCACTGCTTGGGCGGAGCCGAGTGCGCCTCCAGTACGGCAGAGCTCCAGCTCTGCTCAGAGGCCGGATCTGGCAGAGTGCTGGTGTGAGGCTGCTCTGCCCTGGGCGAGCCTTGCCCAGACTTGCCTCGCGGCTAGGCTTCCAATCCAGAAAGGAGTGGGCTGCGCGAGACTGGGAGATGCTACTGGCGCCTTCCTGGCCTCAGCTCCACTCCTGCCTTGCCTTTGCACCTAGTTCCCAGGCGTTCTTGTGGAGGGCTTAGTTGCCGGTGGGTTGCACACTGCCAAGCGCTCCAGCTTGAGGGCTCTGTTAGAGGCAAAGTGAGGGCATCTGGAAGTCTATTATTACGTTTGCTTGACCGCCCAGACTCAGCACAGCACGGAGAGCACAAGGCTCACAGGGCCCCTGGCTGGGGTCTGCAGCCCCACACACGCGGAGGCTGACTCGGTGAGCGCCCAGAAGGTGCCTGACAGACGTCATTTCCCTAGTGCTCTCCTCCCCAGCAGAGACGTGTGCAGGTGGTTGGGGCCTGCCCCTGCGTGTCTGGGCTCCCGTCCACAGCCCCAGCTCAGGGAAGCAGCTCCTGAGCCAAGACCTGTGGGAGGCGCAGGGGGCCCCGCCTGGAAGCCTAGTTTACAGCATGCGGGAAGCGAGCCTCCTCGGGAGAAGAGAAGGCAGCCCTGCTGTGTGCGGCTGTATTCACTGCTTTGGCGGAGCCGAGTGCGCCTCCAGTACGGCAGAGCTCCAGCTTTGCTCAGAGGCCTGATCTGGCAGAGTTGCTGGCGTGAGGCTGCTCTGCCCTGGGCGAGCCTTGCCCACACTTGCCTCGCGGCTAGGCTTCCAGTCCAGGAAGGAGCAGGCTGCGCGAGACTGGGAGATGCTACTGGCGCCTTCCTGGCCTCAGCTCCACTCCTGCCTTGCCTTTGCCCCTAGTCCCCAGGCGTTCTTGTGGAGGGCTTAGTTGCCGGGGGTTGCACACTGCCAAGCGCTCCAGCAGTGAGGGCTCTATTAGAGGCAATGGGAGGGCAACTGCAGGGCTCCTCCAGCGGTTGCTTGACCGCCCAGACTCAGCACAGCACGGAGAGCACAAGGCTCACAGGGCCCCTGGCTGGGGTCTGCTTCCCCACACACGCGGAGGCTGACTCGGTGAGCGCCCAGAAGGTGCCTGACAGACGTCATTTCCCTAGTGCTCTCCTCCCCAGCAGAGATGTGTGCAGGTGGTTGGGGCCTGCCCCTGCGTGTCTGGGCTCCCGTCCACAGCCCCAGCTCAGGGAGGCAGCTCCTCAGCCAAGACCTGTAGGAGGCGCGGGGCGCCCCCGCCTGGAAGCCTAGTGCACAGCATGCGGGAAGCGAGCCTCCTTGGGAGAAGAAGAGGCAGCCCAGATGCGTGGGGCTGCAATCACTGCTTGGGCGGAGCCGAGTGCGCCTCCAGTACGGCAGAGCTCCAGCTCTGCTCAGAGGCCCGATCTGGCAGAGTGCTGGCGTGAGGCTGCTCTGCCATGGGTGAGCCTTGTCCAGACTTGCCTCGCGGCTAGGCTTCCAATCCAGAAAGGAGCGGGCTGCGCGAGACTGGGAGTTGCTACTGGCGCCTTCCTGGCCTCAGCTCCACTCCTGCCTTGCCTTTGCACCTAGTTCCCAGGCGTTCTTGTGGAGGGCTTAGTTGCCGGTGGGTTGCACACTGCCAAGCGCTCCAGCTTGAGGGCTCTATTAGAGGCAAAGTGAGGGCATATGGAAGTCTATTATTACGGTTGCTTGACCGCCCAGACTCAGCACAGCACGGAGAGCACAAGGCTCACAGGGCCCCTGGCTGTGGTCTGCAGCCCCACACACGCGGAGGCTGACTCAGTGAGCGCCCAGAAGGTGCCTGACATACGTCATTTCTCTAGTGCTCTCCTCCCCAGCAGAGACGTGTGCAGGTTTTTGGGGCCTGCCCCTGCGTGTCTGGGCTCCCATCCACAGCCCCAGCTCAGGGAAGAAGCTCCTGAGCCAAGACCTGTGGGAGGCGCAGGGGGCCCCGCCTGGAAGCCTAGTTTACAACATGCGGGAAGCGAGCCTCCTCGGGAGAAGAGAAGGCAGCCCTGCTGTGTGCGGCTGCATTCACTGCTTTGGCTGAGCCGAGTGCGCCTCCAGTACGGCAGAGCTCCAGCTCTGCTCAGAGGCCCGATCTGGCAGAGTTGCTGGCGTGAGGCTGCTCTTCCCTGGGCGAGCCTTGCCAGACTTGCCTCGCGGCTAAGCTTCCAGTCCAGGAAGGAGCAGGCTGCGCGAGACTGGGAGATGCTACTGGCGCCTTCCTGGCCTCAGCTCCTCTCCTGCCTTGCCTTTGCACCTAGTTCCCAGGCGTTCTTGTGGAGGGCTTAGTTGCCGGTGTGTTGCACACTGCCAAGCGCTCCAGCAGTCAGGGCTCTATTAGAGGCAATGGGAGGGCAACTGCAGCGCTCCTCCAGCGGTTGCTTGACCGCCCAGACTCAGCACAGCACGGAGAGCACAAGGCTCACAGGGCCCCTGGCTGGGGTCTGCAGCCCCACACACGCGGAGGCTGACTCGGTGAGCGCCCAGAAGGTGCCTGACAGACGTCATTTCCCTAGTGCTCTCCTCCCCAGCAGAGACGTGTGCAGGTGGTTGGGGCCTGCCCCTGCGTGTCTGGGCTCCCGTCCACAGCCCCAGCTCAGGGAAGCAGCTCCTCAGCCAAGACCTGTAGGAGGCGCGGGGCGCCCCCGCCTGGAAGCCTAGTGCACAGCATGCGGGAAGCGAGCCTCCTTGGGAGAAGAGGAGGCAGCCCAGATGCGTGGGGCTGCAATCACTGCTTGGGCGGAGCCGAGTGCGCCTCCAGTACGGCAGAGCTCCAGCTCTGCTCAGAGGCCCGATCTGGCAGAGTGCTGGTGTGAGGCTGCTCTGCCCTGGGCGAGCCTTGTCCAGACTTGCCTCGCGGCTAGGCTTCCAATCCAGAAAGGAGCGGGCTGCGCGAGACTGGGAGATGCTACTGGCGCCTTCCTGGCCTCAGCTCCACTCCTGCCTTGCCTTTGCACCTAGTTCCCAGGCGTTCTTGTGGAGGGCTTAGTTGCCGGTGGGTTGCACACTGCCAAGCGCTCCAGCTTGAGGGCTCTGTTAGAGGCAAAGTGAGGGCATCTGGAAGTCTATTATTACGGTTGCTTGACCGCCCAGACTCAGCACAGCACGGAGAGCACGAGGCTCACAGGGCCCCTGGCTGGGGTCTGCAGCCCCACACACGCGGAGGCTGACTCGGTGAGCGCCCAGAAGGTGCCTGACAGACGTCATTTCCCTAGTGCTCTCCTCCCCAGCAGAGATGTGTGCAGGTGGTTGGGGCCTGCCCCTGCGTGTCTGGGCTCCCGTCCACAGCCCCAGCTCAGGGAGGCAGCTCCTCAGCCAAGACCTGTAGGAGGCGCGGGGCGCCCCCGCCTGGAAGCCTAGTGCACAGCATGCGGGAAGCGAGCCTCCTTGGGAGAAGAGGAGGCAGCCCAGATGCGTGGGGCTGCAATCACTGCTTGGGCGGAGCCGAGTGCGCCTCCAGTACGGCAGAGCTCCAGCTCTGCTCAGAGGCCCGATCTGGCAGAGTGCTGGCGTGAGGCTGCTCTGCCCTGGGCGAGCCTTGTCCAGACTTGCCTCGCGGCTAGGCTTCCAATCCAGAAAGAGCGGGCTGCGCGAGACTGGGAGATGCTACTGGCGCCTTCCTGGCCTCAGCTCCACTCCTGCCTTGCCTTTGCACCTAGTTCCCAGGCGTTCTTGTGGAGGGCTTAGTTGCCGGTGGGTTGCACACTGCCAAGCGCTCCAGCTTGAGGGCTCTGTTAGAGGCAAAGTGAGGGCATATGGAAGTCTATTATTACGGTTGCTTGACCGCCCAGACTCAGCACAGCACGGAGAGCACAAGGCTCACAGGGCCCCTGGCTGTGGTCTGCAGCCCCACACACGCGGAGGCTGACTCGGTGAGCGCCCAGAAGGTGCCTGACAGACGTCATTTCTCTAGTGCTCTCCTCCCCAGCAGAGACGTGTGCAGGTTTTTGGGGCCTGCCCCTGCGTGTCTGGGCTCCCGTCCACAGCCCCAGCTCAGGGAAGAAGCTCCTGAGCCAAGACCTTTGGGAGGCGCAGGGGGCCCCGCCTGGAAGCCTAGTTTACAGCATGCGGGAAGCGAGCCTCCTCGGGAGAAGAGAAGGCAGCCCTGCTGTGTGCAGCTGCATTCACTGCTTTGGCTGAGCCGAGTGCGCCTCCAGTACGGCAGAGCTCCAGCTCTGCTCAGAGGCCCGATCTGGCAGAGTTGCTGGCGTGAGGCTGCTCTGCCCTGGGCGAGCCTTGCCCAGACTTGCCTCGCGGCTAAGCTTCCAGTCCAGGAAGGAGCAGGCTGCGCGAGACTGGGAGATTCTACTGGCGCCTTCCTGGCCTCAGCTCCTCTCCTGCCTTGCCTTTGCACCTAGTTCCCAGGCGTTCTTGTGGAGGGCTTAGTTGCCGGTGTGTTGCACACTGCCAAGCGCTCCAGCAGTGAGGGCTCTATTAGAGGCAATGGGAGGGAAACTGCAGCGCTCCTCCAGCGGTTGCTTGACCGCCCAGACTCAGCACAGCACGGAGAGCACAAGGCTCACAGGGCCCCTGGCTGGGGTCTGCAGCCCCACACACGCGGAGGCTGACTCGGTGAGCGCCCAGAAGGTGCCTGACAGACGTCATTTCCCTAGTGCTCTCCTCCCCAGCAGAGATGTGTGCAGGTGGTTGGGGCCTGCCCCTGCGTGTCTGGGCTCCCGTCCACAGCCCCAGCTCAGGGAGGCAGCTCCTCAGCCAAGACCTGTAGGAGGCGCGGGGCGCCCCCGCCTGGAAGCCTAGTGCACAGCATGCGGGAAGCGAGCCTCCTTGGCAGAAGAGGAGGCAGCCCAGATGCGTGGGGCTGCAATCACTGCTTGGGCGGAGCCGAGTGCGCCTCCAGTACGGCAGAGCTCCAGCTCTGCTCAGAGGCCCGATCTGGCAGAGTGCTGGCGTGAGGCTGCTCTGCCCTGGGCGAGCCTTGTCCAGACTTGCCTCGCGGCTAGGCTTCCAATCCAGAAAGGAGCGGGCTGCGCGAGACTGGGAGATGCTACTGGCGCCTTCCTGGCCTCAGCTCCACTCCTGCCTTGCCTTTGCACCTAGTTCCCAGGCGTTCTTGTGGAGGGCTTAGTTGCCGGTGGGTTGCACACTGCCAAGCGCTCCAGCTTGAGGGCTCTGTTAGAGGCAAAGTGAGGGCATATGGAAGTCTATTATTACGGTTGCTTGACCGCCCAGACTCAGCACAGCACGGAGAGCACAAGGCTCACAGGGCCCCTGGCTGTGGTCTGCAGCCCCACACACGCGGAGGCTGACTCGGTGAGCGCCCAGAAATTGCCTGACAGACGTCATTTCTCTAGTGCTCTCCTCCCCAGCAGAGACGTGTGCAGGTTTTTGGGGCCTGCCCCTGCGTGTCTGGGCTCCCGTCCACAGCCCCAGCTCAGGGAAGAAGCTCCTGAGCCAAGACCTGTGGGAGGCGCAGGGGGCCCCGCCTGGAAGCCTAGTTTACAGCATGCGGGAAGCGAGCCTCCTCGGGAGAAGAGAAGGCAGCCCTGCTGTGTGCGGCTGCATTCACTGCTTTGGCTGAGCCGAGTGCGCCTCCAGTACGGCAGAGCTCCAGCTCTGCTCAGAGGCCCGATCTGGCAGAGTTGCTGGCGTGAGGCTGCTCTGCCCTGGGCGAGCCTTGCCCAGACTTGCCTCGCGGCTAAGCTTCCAGTCCAGGAAGGAGCAGGCTGCGCGAGACTGGGAGATGCTACTGGCGCCTTCCTGGCCTCAGCTCCTCTCCTGCCTTGCCTTTGCACCTAGTTCCCAGGCGTTCTTGTGGAGGGCTTAGTTGCCGGTGGGTTGCACACTGCCAAGCGCTCCAGCTTGAGGGCTCTGTTAGAGGCAAAGTGAGGGCATCTGGAAGTCTATTATTACGGTTGCTTGACCGCCCAGACTCAGCACAGCACGGAGAGCACAAGGCTCACAGGGCCCCTGGCTGGGGTCTGCAGCCCCACACACGCGGAAGCTGACTCGGTGAGCGCCCAGAAGGTGCCTGACAGACGTCATTTCCCTAGTGCTCTCCTCCCCAGCAGAGATGTGTGCAGGTGGTTGGGGCCTGCCCCTGCGTGTCTGGGCTCCCGTCCACAGCCCCAGCTCAGGGAGGCAGCTCCTCAGCCAAGACCTGTAGGAGGCGCGGGGCGCCCCCGCCTGGAAGCCTAGTGCACAGCATGCGGGAAGCGAGCCTCCTTGGGAGAAGAGGAGGCAGCCCAGATGCGTGGGGCTGCAATCACTGCTTGGGCGGAGCCGAGTGCGCCTCCAGTACGGCAGAGCTCCAGCTCTGCTCAGAGGCCGGATCTGGCAGAGTGCTGGTGTGAGGCTGCTCTGCCCTGGGCGAGCCTTGCCCAGACTTGCCTCGCGGCTAGGCTTCCAATCCAGAAAGGAGTGGGCTGCGCGAGACTGGGAGATGCTACTGGCGCCTTCCTGGCCTCAGCTCCACTCCTGCCTTGCCTTTGCACCTAGTTCCCAGGCGTTCTTGTGGAGGGCTTAGTTGCCGGTGGGTTGCACACTGCCAAGCGCTCCAGCTTGAGGGCTCTGTTAGAGGCAAAGTGAGGGCATCTGGAAGTCTATTATTACGTTTGCTTGACCGCCCAGACTCAGCACAGCAGGGAGAGCACAAGGCTCACAGGGCCCCTGGCTGTGGTCTGCAGCCCCACACACGCGGAGGCTGACTCGGTGAGCGCCCAGAAGGTGCCTGACAGACGTCATTTCCCTAGTGCTCTCCTCCCCAGCAGAGACGTGTGCAGGTGGTTGGGGCCTGCCCCTGCGTGTCTGGGCTCCCGTCCACAGCCCCAGCTCAGGGAAGCAGCTCCTGAGCCAAGACCTGTGGGAGGCGCAGGGGGCCCCGCCTGGAAGCCTAGTTTACAGCATATGGGAAGCGAGCCTCCTCGGGAGAAGAGAAGGCAGCCCTGCTGTGTGCGGCTGTATTCACTGCTTTGGCGGAGCCGAGTGCGCCTCCAGTACGGCAGAGCTCCAGCTTTGCTCAGAGGCCCGATCTGGCAGAGTTGCTGGCGAGAGGCTGCTCTGCCCTGAGCGAGACTTGCCCACACTTGCCTCGCGGCTAGGCTTCCAGTCCAGGAAGGAGCAGGCTGCGCGAGACTGGGAGATGCTACTGGCGCCTTCCTGGCCTCAGCTCCACTCCTGCCTTGCCTTTGCCCCTAGTCCCCAGGCGTTCTTGTGGAGGGCTTAGTTGCCGGGGGTTGCACACTGCCAAGCGCTCCAGCAGTGAGGGCTCTATTAGAGGCAATGGGAGGGCAACTGCAGGGCTCCTCCAGCGGTTGCTTGACCGCCCAGACTCAGCACAGCACGGAGAGCACAAGGCTCACAGGGCCCCTGGCTGGGGTCTGCTTCCCCACACACGCGGAGGCTGACTCGGTGAGCGCCCAGAAGGTGCCTGACAGACGTCATTTCCCTAGTGCTCTCCTCCCCAGCAGAGATGTGTGCAGGTGGTTGGGGCCTGCCCCTGCGTGTCTGGGCTCCCGTCCACAGCCCCAGCTCAGGGAGGCAGCTCCTCAGCCAAGACCTGTAGGAGGCGCGGGGCGCCCCCGCCTGGAAGCCTAGTGCACAGCATGCGGGAAGCGAGCCTCCTTGGGAGAAGAGGAGGCAGCCCAGATGCGTGGGGCTGCAATCACTGCTTGGGCGGAGCCGAGTGCGCCTCCAGTACGGCAGAGCTCCAGATCTGCTCAGAGGCCCGATCTGGCAGAGTGCTGGCGTGAGGCTGCTCTGCCATGGGCGAGCCTTGTCCAGACTTGCCTCGCGGCTAGGCTTCCAATCCAGAAAGGAGCGGGCTGCGCGAGACTGGGAGATGCTACTGGCGCCTTCCTGGCCTCAGCTCCACTCCTGCCTTGCCTTTGCACCTAGTTCCCAGGCGTTCTTGTGGAGGGCTTAGTTGCCGGTGGGTTGCACACTGCCAAGCGCTCCAGCTTGAGGGCTCTGTTAGAGGCAAAGTGAGGGCATATGGAAGTCTATTATTACGGTTGCTTGACCGCCCAGACTCAGCACAGCACGGAGAGCACAAGGCTCACAGGGCCCCTGGCTGTGGTCTGCAGCCCCACACACGCGGAGGCTGACTCGGTGAGCGCCCAGAAGGTGCCTGACAGACGTCATTTCTCTAGTGCTCTCCTCCCCAGCAGAGACGTGTGCAGGTTTTTGGGGCCTGCCCCTGCGTGTCTGGGCTCCCGTCCACAGCCCCAGCTCAGGGTAGAAGCTCCTGAGCCAAGACCTGTGGGAGGCGCAGGGGGCCCCGCCTGAAAGCCTAGTTTACAACATGCGGGAAGCGAGCCTCCTCGGGAGAAGAGAAGGCAGCCCTGCTGTGTGCGGCTGCATTCACTGCTTTGGCTGAGCCGAGTGCGCCTCCAGTACGGCAGAGCTCCAGCTCTGCTCAGAGGCCCGATCTGGCAGAGTTGCTGGCGTGAGGCTGCTCTTCCCTGGGCGAGCCTTGCCCAGACTTGCCTCGCGGCTAAGCTTCCAGTCCAGGAAGGAGCAGGCTGCGCGAGACTGGGAGATGCTACTGGCGCCTTCCTGGCCTCAGCTCCTCTCCTGCCTTGCCTTTGCACCTAGTTCCCAGGCGTTCTTGTGGAGGGCTTAGTTGCCGGTGTGTTGCACACTGCCAAGCGCTCCAGCAGTGAGGGCTCTATTAGAGGCAATGGGAGGGCAACTGCAGCGCTCCTCCAGCGGTTGCTTGACCGCCCAGACTCAGCACAGCACGGAGAGCACAAGGCTCACAGGGCCCCTGGCTGGGGTCTGCAGCCCCACACACGCGGAGGCTGACTCGGTAAGCGCCCAGAAGGTGCCTGACAAACGTCATTTCCCTAGTGCTCTCCTCCCCAGCAGAGACGTGTGCAGGTGGTTGGGGCCTGCCCCTGCGTGTCTGGGCTCCCGTCCACAGCCCCAGCTCAGGGAAGCAGCTCCTCAGCCAAGACCTGTAGGAGGCGCGGGGCGCCCCCGCCTGGAAGCCTAGTGCACAGCATGCGGGAAGCGAGCCTCCTTGGGAGAAGAGGAGGCAGCCCAGATGCGTGGGGCTGCAATCACTGCTTGGGCGGAGCCGAGTGCGCCTCCAGTACGGCAGAGCTCCAGCTCTGCTCAGAGGCCCGATCTCTCAGAGTGCTGGTGTGAGGCTGCTCTGCCCTGGGCGAGCCTTGTCCAGACTTGCCTCGCGGCTAGGCTTCCAATCCAGAAAGGAGCGGGCTGCGCGAGACTGGGAGATGCTACTGGCGCCTTCCTGGCCTCAGCTCCACTCCTGCCTTGCCTTTGCACCTAGTTCCCAGGCGTTCTTGTGGAGGGCTTAGTTGCCGGTGGGTTGCACACTGCCAAGCGCTCCAGCTTGAGGGCTCTGTTAGAGGCAAAGTGAGGGCATCTGGAAGTCTATTATTACGGTTGCTTGACCGCCCAGACTCAGCACAGCACGGAGAGCACAAGGCTCACAGGGCCCCTGGCTGGGGTCTGCAGCCCCACACACGCGGAGGCTGACTCGGTGAGCGCCCAGAAGGTGCCTGACAGACGTCATTTCCCTAGTGCTCTCCTCCCCAGCAGAGATGTGTGCAGGTGGTTGGGGCCTGCCCCTGCGTGTCTGGGCTCCCGTCCACAGCCCCAGCTCAGGGAGGCAGCTCCTCAGCCAAGACCTGTAGGAGGCGCGGGGCGCCCCCGCCTGGAAGCCTAGTGCACAGCATGCGGGAAGCGAGCCTCCTTGGGAGAAGAGGAGGCAGCCCAGATGCGTGGGGCTGCAATCACTGCTTGGGCGGAGCCGAGTGCGCCTCCAGTACGGCAGAGCTCCAGCTCTGCTCAGAGGCCCGATCTGGCAGAGTGCTGGTGTGAGGCTGCTCTGCCCTGGGCGAGCCTTGTCCAGACTTGCCTTGCGGCTAGGCTTCCAATCCAGAAAGGAGCGGGCTGCGCGAGACTGGGAGATGCTACTGGCGCCTTCCTGGCCTCAGCTCCACTCCTGCCTTGCCTTTGCACCTAGTTCCCAGGCGTTCTTGTGGAGGGCTTAGTTGCCGGTGGGTTGCACACTGCCAAGCGCTCCAGCTTGAGGGCTCTGTTAGAGGCAAAGTGAGGGCATCTGGAAGTCTATTATTACGGTTGCTTGACCGCCCAGACTCAGCACAGCACGGAGAGCACAAGGCTCACAGGGCCCCTGGCTGGGGTCTGCAGCCCCACACACGCGGAGGCTGACTCGGTGAGCGCCCAGATGGTGCCTGACAGACGTCATTTCCCTAGTGCTCTCCTCCCCAGCAGAGATGTGTGCAGGTGGTTGGGGCCTGCCCCTGCGTGTCTGGGCTCCCGTCCACAGCCCCAGCTCAGGGAGGCAGCTCCTCAGCCAAGACCTGTAGGAGGCGCGGGGCGCCCCCGCCTGGAAGCCTAGTGCACAGCATGCGGGAAGCGAGCCTCCTTGGGAGAAGAGGAGGCAGCCCAGATGCGTGGGGCTGCAATCACTGCTTGGGCGGAGCCGAGTGCGCCTCCAGTACGGCAGAGCTCCAGCTCTGCTCAGAGGCCCGATCTGGCAGAGTGCTGGCGTGAGGCTGCTCTGCCCTGGGCGAGCCTTGTCCAGACTTGCCTCGCGGCTAGGCTTCCAATCCAGAAAGAGCGGGCTGCGCGAGACTGGGAGATGCTACTGGCGCCTTCCTGGCCTCAGCTCCACTCCTGCCTTGCCTTTGCACCTAGTTCCCAGGCGTTCTTGTGGAGGGCTTAGTTGCCGGTGGGTTGCACACTGCCAAGCGCTCCAGCTTGAGGGCTCTGTTAGAGGCAAAGTGAGGGCATATGGAAGTCTATTATTACGGTTGCTTGACCGCCCAGACTCAGCACAGCACGGAGAGCACAAGGCTCACAGGGCCCCTGGCTGTGGTCTGCAGCCCCACACACGCGGAGGCTGACTCGGTGAGCGCCCAGAAGGTGCCTGACAGACGTCATTTCTCTAGTGCTCTCCTCCCCAGCAGAGACGTGTGCAGGTTTTTGGGGCCTGCCCCTGCGTGTCTGGGCTCCCGTCCACAGCCCCAGCTCAGGGAAGAAGCTCCTGAGCCAAGACCTGTGGGAGGCGCAGGGGGCCCCGCCTGGAAGCCTAGTTTACAGCATGCGGGAAGCGAGCCTCCTCGGGAGAAGAGAAGGCAGCCCTGCTGTGTGCAGCTGCATTCACTGCTTTGGCTGAGCCGAGTGCGCCTCCAGTACGGCAGAGCTCCAGCTCTGCTCAGAGGCCCGATCTGGCAGAGTTGCTGGCGTGAGGCTGCTCTGCCCTGGGCGAGCCTTGCCCAGACTTGCCTCGCGGCTAAGCTTCCAGTCCAGGAAGGAGCAGGCTGCGCGAGACTGGGAGATTCTACTGGCGCCTTCCTGGCCTCAGCTCCTCTCCTGCCTTGCCTTTGCACCTAGTTCCCAGGCGTTCTTGTGGAGGGCTTAGTTGCCGGTGGGTTGCACACTGCCAAGCGCTCCAGCAGTGAGGGCTCTATTAGAGGCAATGGGAGGGCAACTGCAGCGCTCCTCCAGCGGTTGCTTGACCGCCCAGACTCAGCACAGCACGGAGAGCACAAGGCTCACAGGGCCCCTGGCTGGGGTCTGCAGCCCCACACACGCGGAGGCTGACTCGGTGAGCGCCCAGAAGGTGCCTGAAAAACGTCATTTCCCTAGTGCTCTCCTCCCCAGCAGAGACGTGTGCAGGTGGTTGGGGCCTGCCCCTGCGTGTCTGGGCTCCCGTCCACAGCCCCAGCTCAGGGAAGAAGCTCCTCAGCCAAGACCTGTAGGAGGCGCGGGGCGCCCCCGCCTGGAAGCCTAGTGCACAGCATGCGGGAAGCGAGCCTCCTTGGGAGAAGAGGAGGCAGCCCAGATGCGTGGGGCTGCAATCACTGCTTGGGCGGAGCCGAGTGCGCCTCCAGTACGGCAGAGCTCCAGCTCTGCTCAGAGGCCCGTTCTGGCAGAGTGCTGGTGTGAGGCTGCTCTGCCCTGGGCGAGCCTTGTCCAGACTTGCCTTGCGGCTAGGCTTCCAATCCAGAAAGGAGCGGGCTGCGCGAGACTGGGAGATGCTACTGGCGCCTTCCTGGCCTCAGCTCCACTCCTGCCTTGCCTTTGCACCTAGTTCCCAGGCGTTCTTGTGGAGGGCTTAGTTGCCGGTGGGTTGCACACTGCCAAGCGCTCCAGCTTGAGGGCTCTGTTAGAGGCAAAGTGAGGGCATCTGGAAGTCTATTATTACGGTTGCTTGACCGCCCAGACTCAGCACAGCACGGAGAGCACAAGGCTCACAGGGCCCCTGGCTGGGGTCTGCAGCCCCACACACGCGGAGGCTGACTCGGTGAGCGCCCAGAAGGTGCCTGACAGACGTCATTTCCCTAGTGCTCTCCTCCCCAGCAGAGATGTGTGCAGGTGGTTGGGGCCTGCCCCTGCGTGTCTGGGCTCCCGTCCACAGCCCCAGCTCAGGGAGGCAGCTCCTCAGCCAAGACCTGTAGGAGGCGCGGGGCGCCCCCGCCTGGAAGCCTAGTGCACAGCATGCGGGAAGCGAGCCTCCTTGGGAGAAGAGGAGGCAGCCCAGATGCGTGGGGCTGCAATCACTGCTTGGGCGGAGCCGAGTGCGCCTCCAGTACGGCAGAGCTCCAGCTCTGCTCAGAGGCCCGATCTGGCAGAGTGCTGGCGTGAGGCTGCTCTGCCCTGGGCGAGCCTTGTCCAGACTTGCCTCGCGGCTAGGCTTCCAATCAAGAAAGAGCGGGCTGCGCGAGACTGGGAGATGCTACTGGCGCCTTCCTGGCCTCAGCTCCACTCCTGCCTTGCCTTTGCACCTAGTTCCCAGGCGTTCTTGTGGAGGGCTTAGTTGCCGGTGGGTTGCACACTGCCAAGCGCTCCAGCTTGAGGGCTCTGTTAGAGGCAAAGTGAGGGCATATGGAAGTCTATTATTACGGTTGCTTGACCGCCCAGACTCAGCACAGCACGGAGAGCACAAGGCTCACAGGGCCCCTGGCTGTGGTCTGCAGCCCCACACACGCGGAGGCTGACTCGGTGAGCGCCCAGAAGGTGCCTGACAGACGTCATTTCTCTAGTGCTCTCCTCCCCAGCAGAGACGTGTGCAGGTTTTTGGGGCCTGCCCCTGCGTGTCTGGGCTCCCGTCCACAGCCCCAGCTCAGGGAAGAAGCTCCTGAGCCAAGACCTGTGGGAGGCGCAGGGGGCCCCGCCTGGAAGCCTAGTTTACAGCATGCGGGAAGCGAGCCTCCTCGGGAGAAGAGAAGGCAGCCCTGCTGTGTGCAGCTGCATTCACTGCTTTGGCTGAGCCGAGTGCGCCTCCAGTACGGCAGAGCTCCAGCTCTGCTCAGAGGCCCGATCTGGCAGAGTTGCTGGCGTGAGGCTGCTCTGCCCTGGGCGAGCCTTGCCCAGACTTGCCTCGCGGCTAAGCTTCCAGTCCAGGAAGGAGCAGGCTGCGCGAGACTGGGAGATTCTACTGGCGCCTTCCTGGCCTCAGCTCCTCTCCTGCCTTGCCTTTGCACCTAGTTCCCAGGCGTTCTTGTGGAGGGCTTAGTTGCCGGTGGGTTGCACACTGCCAAGCGCTCCAGCAGTGAGGGCTCTATTAGAGGCAATGGGAGGGCAACTGCAGCGCTCCTCCAGCGGTTGCTTGACCGCCCAGACTCAGCACAGCACGGAGAGCACAAGGCTCACAGGGCCCCTGGCTGGGGTCTGCAGCCCCACACACGCGGAGGCTGACTCGGTGAGCGCCCAGAAGGTGACTGAAAAACGTCATTTCCCTAGTGCTCTCCTCCCCAGCAGAGACGTGTGCAGGTGGTTGGGGCCTGCCCCTGCGTGTCTGGGCTCCCGTCCACAGCCCCAGCTCAGGGAAGAAGCTCCTCAGCCAAGACCTGTAGGAGGCGCGGGGCGCCCCCGCCTGGAAGCCTAGTGCACAGCATGCGGGAAGCGAGCCTCCTTGGGAGAAGAGGAGGCAGCCCAGATGCGTGGGGCTGCAATCACTGCTTGGGCGGAGCCGAGTGCGCCTCCAGTACGGCAGAGCTCCAGCTCTGCTCAGAGGCCCGATCTGGCAGAGTGCTGGTGTGAGGCTGCTCTGCCCTGGGCGAGCCTTGCCCAGACTTGCCTCGCGGCTAGGCTTTCAATCAAGAAAGGAGTGGGCTGCGCGAGACTGGGAGATGCTACTGGCGCCTTCCTGGCCTCAGCTCCACTCCTGCCTTGCCTTTGCACCTAGTTCCCAGGCGTTCTTGTGGAGGGCTTAGTTGCCGGTGGGTTGCACACTGCCAAGCGCTCCAGCTTGAGGGCTCTGTTAGAGGCAAAGTGAGGGCATCTGGAAGTCTATTATTACGGTTGCTTGACCGCCCAGACTCAGCACAGCACGGAGAGCACAAGGCTCACAGGGCCCCTAGCTGGGGTCTGCAGCCCCACACACGCGGAGGCTGACTCGGTGAGCGTCCAGAAGGTTCCTGACAGACGTCATTTCCCTAGTGCTCTCCTCCCCAGCAGAGACGTGTGCAGGTGGTTGGGGCCTGCCCCTGCGTGTCTGGGCTCCCGTCCACAGCCCCAGCTCAGGGAAGCAGCTCCTCAGCCAAGACCTGTAAGAGGCGCGGGGCGCCCCCGCCTGGAAGCCTAGTGCACAGCATGCGGGAAGCGAGCCTCCTTGGGAGAAGAGGAGGCAGCACAGATGCGTGGGGCTGCAATCACTGCTTTGGCGGAGCCGAGTGCGCTTCCAGTACGGCAGAGCTCCAGCTCTGCTTAGAGGCCCGATCTGGCAGAGTGCTGGAGTGAGGCTGCTCTGCCCTGGGCGAGCCTTGTCCAGACTTGCCTCGCGGCTAGGCTTCCAATCCAGAAAGGAGCGGGCTGCGCGAGACTGGGAGATGCTACTGGCGCCTTCCTGGCCTCAGCTCCACTCCTGCCTTGCCTTTGCACCTAGTTCCCAGGCGTTCTTGTGGAGGGCTTAGTTGCCGGTGGGTTGCACACTGCCAAGCGCTCCAGCTTGAGGGCTCTGTTAGAGGCAAAGTGAGGGCATCTGGAAGTCTATTATTACGGTTGCTTGACCGCCCAGACTCAGCACAGCACGGAGAGCACAAGGCTCACAGGGCCCCTGGCTGGGGTCTGCAGCCCCACACACGCGAAGGCTGACTCGGTGAGCGCCCAGAAGGTGCCTGACAGACGTCATTTCTCTAGTGCTCTCCTCCCCAGCAGAGACGTGTGCAGGTGGTTGGGGCCTGCCCCTGCGTGTCTGGGCTCCCGTCCACAGCCCCAGCTCAGGGAAGCAGCTCCTGAGCCAAGACCTGTGGGAGGCGCAGGGGGCCCCGCCTGGAAGCCTAGTTTACAGCATGCGGGAAGCGAGCCTCCTCGGGAGAAGAGAAGGCAGCCCTGCTGTGTGCGGCTGCATTCACTGCTTTGGCTGAGCCGAGTGCGCCTCCAGTACGGCAGAGCTCCAGCTCTGCTCAGAGGCCCGATCTGACAGAGTTGCTGGCGTGAGGCTGCTCTGCCCTGGGCGAGCCTTGCCCAGACTTGCCTCGCGGCTAAGCTTCCAGTCCAGGAAGGAGCAGGCTGCGCGAGACTGGGAGATGCTACTGGCGCCTTCCTGGCCTCAGCTCCTCTCCTGCCTTGCCTTTGCACCTAGTCCTCAGGCGTTCTTGTGGAGGGCTTAGTTGCCGGTGTGTTGCACACTGCCAAGCGCTCCAGCAGTGAGGGCTCTATTAGAGGCAATGGGAGGGCAACTGAAGGGCTCCTCCAGTGGTTGCTTGACCGCCCAGACTCAGCACAGCACGGAGAGCCCAAGGCTCACAGGGCCCCTGGCTGGGGTCTGCAGCCCCACACACTCGGAGGCTGACTCGGTGAGCGCCCAGAAGGTGCCTGACAGACGTCATTTCCCTAGTGCTCTCCTCCCCAGCAGAGATGTGTGCAGGTGGTTGGGGCCTGCCCCTGCGTGTCTGGGCTCCCGTCCACAGCCCCAGCTCAGGGAGGCAGCTCCTCAGCCAAGACCTGTAGGAGGCGCGGGGGGCCCCCGCCTGGAAGCTTAGTGCACAGCATGCGGGAAGCGAGCCTCCTTGGGAGAAGAGGAGGCAGCCCAGATGCGTGGGGCTGCAATCACTGCTTGGGCGGAGCCGAGTGCGCCTCCAGTACGGCAGAGCTCCAGCTCTGCTCAGAGGCCGGTTCTGGCAGAGTGCTGGTGTGAGGCTGCTCTGCCCTGGGCGAGCCTTGCCCAGACTTGCCTCGCGGCTAGGCTTCCAATCCAGAAAGGAGTGGGCTGCGCGAGACTGGAGGATGCTACTGGCGCCTTCCTGGCCTCAGCTCCACTCCTGCCTTGCCTTTGCACCTAGTTCCCAGGCGTTCTTGTGGAGGGCTTAGTTGCCGGTGGGTTGCACACTGCCAAGCGCTCCAGCTTGAGGGCTCTGTTAGAGGCAAAGTGAGGGCATCTGGAAGTCTATTATTACGTTTGCTTGACCGCCCAGACTCAGCACAGCACGGAGAGCACAAGGCTCACAGGGCCCCTGGCTGTGGTCTGCAGCCCCACACAGGCGGAGGCTGACTCGGTGAGCGCCCAGAAGGTGCCTGACAGACGTCATTTCCCTAGTGCTCTCCTCCCCAGCAGAGACGTGTGCAGGTGGTTGGGGCCTGCCCCTGCGTGTCTGGGCTCCCGTCCACAGCCCCAGCTCAGGGAAGCAGCTCCTGAGCCAAGACCTGTGGGAGGCGCAGGGGGCCCCGCCTGGAAGCCTAGTTTACAGCATGCGGGAAGCGAGCCTCCTCGGGAGAAGAGAAGGCAGCCCTGCTGTGTGCGGCTGTATTCACTGCTTTGGCGGAGCCGAGTGCGCCTCCAGTACGGCAGAGCTCCAGCTCTGCTCAGAGGCCCGATCTGGCAGAGTTGCTGGCGTGAGGCTGCTCTGCCCTGGGCCAGCCTTGCCCACACTTGCCTCGCGGCTAGGCTTCCAGTCCAGGAAGGAGCAGGCTGCGCGAGACTGGGAGATGCTACTGGCGCCTTCCTGGCCTCAGCTCCTCTCCTGCCTTGCCTTTGCACCTAGTTCCCAGGCGTTCTTGTGGAGGGCTTAGTTGCCGGTGTGTTGCACACTGCCAAGCGCTCCAGCAGTGAGGGCTCTATTAGAGGCAATGTGAGGGCAACTGCAGCGCTCCTCCAGCGGTTGCTTGACCGCCCAGACTCAGCACAGCACGGAGAGCACAAGGCTCACAGGGCCCCTGGCTGGGGTCTGCAGCCCCACACACGCGGAGGCTGACTCGGTGAGCGCCAAGAAGGTCCCTGACAAACGTCATTTCCCTAGTGCTCTCCTCCCCAGCAGAGACGTGTGCAGGTGGTTGGGGCCTGCCCCTGCGTGTCTGGGCTCCCGTCCACAGCCCCAGCTCAGGGAAGCAGCTCCTCAGCCAAGACCTGTAGGAGGCGCGGGGCGCCCCCGCCTGGAAGCCTAGTGCACAGCATGCGGGAAGCGAGCCTCCTTGGGAGAAGAGGAGGCAGCCCAGATGCGTGGGGCTGCAATCACTGCTTGGGCGGAGCCGAGTGCGCCTCCAGTACGGCAGAGCTCCAGCTCTGCTCAGAGGCCCGATCTGGCAGAGTGCTGGCGTGAGGCTGCTCTGCCCTGGGCGAGCCTTGTCCAGACTTGCCTCGCGGCTAGGCTTCCAATCCAGAAAGGAGCGGGCTGCGCGAGACTGGGAGATGCTACTGGCGCCTTCCTGGCCTCAGCTCCACTCCTGCCTTGCCTTTGCACCTAGTTCCCAGGCGTTCTTGTGGAGGGCTTAGTTGCCGGTGGGTTGCACACTGCCAAGCGCTCCAGCTTGAGGGCTCTGTTAGAGGCAAAGTGAGGGCATATGGAAGTCTATTATTACGGTTGCTTGACCGCCCAGACTCAGCACAGCACGGAGAGCACAAGGCTCACAGGGCCCCTGGCTGTGGTCTGCAGCCCCACACACGCGGAGGCTGACTCGGTGAGCGCCCAGAAGGTGCCTGACAGACGTCATTTCTCTAGTGCTCTCCTCCCCAGCAGAGCCCTGTGCAGGTTTTTGGGGCCTGCCCCTGCGTGTCTGGGCTCCCGTCCACAGCCCCAGCTCAGGGAAGCAGCTCCTGAGCCAAGACCTGTGGGAGGCGCAGGGGGCCCCGCCTGGAAGCCTAGTTTACAGCATGCGGGAAGCGAGCCTCCTCGGGAGAAGAGAAGGCAGCCCTGCTGTGTGCGGCTGCATTCACTGCTTTGGCTGAGTCGAGTGCGCCTCCAGTACGGCAGAGCTCCAGCTCTGCTCAGAGGCCCGATCTGGCAGAGTTGCTGGCGTGAGGCTGCTCTGCCCTGGGCGAGCCTTGCCCAGACTTGCCTCGCGGCTAAGCTTCCAGTCCAGGAAGGAGCAGGCTGCGCGAGACTGGGAGATGCTACTGGCGCCTTCCTGGCCTCAGCTCCTCTCCTGCCTTGCCTTTGCACCTAGTCCTTAGGCGTTCTTGTGGAGGGCTTAGTTGCCGGTGGGTTGCACACTGCCAAGCGCTCCAGCAGTGAGGGCTCTATTAGAGGCAATGGGAGGGCAACTGAAGGGCTCCCCCAGCGGTTGCTTGACCGCCCAGACTCAGCACAGCACGGAGAGCACAAGGCTCACAGGGCCCCTGGCTGGGGTCTGCAGCCCCACACACTCGGAGGCTGACTCGATGAGCGCCCAGAAGGTGCCTGACAGACGTCATTTCCCTAGTGCTCTCCTCCCCGGCAGAGACGTGTCCAGGTGGTTGGGGCCTGCCCCTTCGTGTCTGGGCTCCCGTCCACAGCCCCAGCTCAGGGAAGCAGCTCCTGAGCCAAGACCTGTGGGAGGCGCAGGGGGCCCCGCCTGGAAGCCTAGTTTACAGCATGCGGGAAGCGAGCCTCCTCGGGAGAAGAGAAGGCAGCCCTGCTGTGTGCGGCTGTATTCACTGCTTTGGCGGAGCCGAGTGCGCCTCCAGTACGGCAGAGCTCCAGCTCTGCTCAGAGGCCCGATCTGGCAGAGTTACTGGCGTGAGGCTGCTCTGCCCTGGGCGAGCCTTGCCCACACTTGCCTCGCGGCTAGGCTTCCAGTCCAGGAAGGAGCAGGCTGCGCGAGACTGGGAGATGCTACTGGCGCCTTCCTGGCCTCAGCTCCACTCCTGCCTTGCCTTTGCCCCTAGTCCCCAGGCGTTCTTGAGGGCTTAGTTGCCGGTGGGTTGCACACTGCCAAGCGCTTCAGCAGTGAGGGTTCTATTAGAGGCAATGGGAGGGCAACTGCAGGGCTCCTCCAGCGGTTGCTTGACCGCCCAGACTCAGCACAGCACGGAGAGCACAAGGCTCACAGGGCCCCTGGCTGGGGTCTGCAGCCCCACACACGCGGAGGCTGACTCGGTGAGCGCCCAGAAGGTGCCTGACAGACGTCATTTCCCTAGTGCTCTACTCCCCAGCAGAGACGTGTGCAGGTGGTTGGGGCCTGCCCCTGCGTGTCTGGGCTCCCGTCCACAGCCCCACTCAGAGAAGCAGCTCCTCAGCCAAGACCTGTAGGAGGCGCGGGGCGCCCCCGCCTGGAAGCCTAGTGCACAGCATGCGGGAAGCGAGCCTCCTTGGGAGAAGAGGAGGCAGCCCAGATGCGTGGGGCTGCAATCACTGCTTGGGCGGAGCCGAGTGCGCCTCCAGTACGGCAGAGCTCCAGCTCTGCTCAGAGGCCCGATCTGGCAGAGTGCTGGCGTGAGGCTGCTCTGCCCTGGGCGAGCCTTGCCCAGACTTGCCTCGCGGCTAGGCTTCCAATCCAGAAAGGAGTGGGCTGCGCGAGACTGGGAGATGCTACTGGCGCCTTCCTGGCCTCAGCTCCACTCCTGCCTTGCCTTTGCACCTAGTTCCCAGGCGTTCTTGTGGAGGGCTTAGTTGCCGGTGGGTTGCACACTGCCAAGCGCTCCAGCTTGAGGGCTCTGTTAGAGGCAAAGTGAGGGCATCTGGAAGTCGATTATTACGGTTGCTTGACCGCCCAGACTCAACAGAGCACGGAGAGCACAAGGCTCACAGGGCCCCTGGCTGGGGTCTGCAGCCCCACACACGCGGAGGCTGACTCGGTGAGCGCCCAGAAGGTGCCTGACAGACGTCATTTCCCTAGTGCTCTCCTCCCCAGCAGAGATGTGTGCAGGTGGTTGGGGCCTGCCCCTGCGTGTCTGGGCTCCCGTCCACAGCCCCAGCTCAGGGACGCAGCTCCTCAGCCAAGACCTGTAGGAGGCGCGGGGAGCCCCCGCCTGGAAGCCTAGTGCACAGCATGCGGGAAGCGAGCCTCCTTGGGAGAAGAGGAGGCAGCCCAGATGCGTGGGGCTGCAATCACTGCTTGGGCAGAGCCGAGTGCGCCTCCAGTACGGCAGAGCTCCAGCTCTGCTCAGAGGCCCGATCTGGCAGAGTGCTGGTGGGAGGCTGCTCTGCCCTGGGCGAGCCTTGTCCAGACTTGCCTCGCGGCTAGGCTTCCAATCCAGAAAGGAGCGGGCTGCGCGAGACTGGGAGATGCTACTGGCGCCGTCCTGGCCTCAGCTCCACTCCTGCCTTGCCTTTGCACCTAGTTCCCAGGCGTTCTTGTGGAGGGCTTAGTTGCCGGTGGGTTGCACACTGCCAAGCGCTCCAGCTTGAGGGCTCTGTTATAGGCAAAGTGAGGGCATATGGAAGTCTATTATTACGGTTGCTTGACCGCCCAGACTCAGCACAGCACGGAGAGAACAAGGCTCACAGGGCCCCTGGCTGGGGTCTGCAGCCCCACACACTCGGAGGCTGACTCGGTGAGCGCCCAGAAGGTGCCTGACAGACGTCATTTCCCTAGTGCTCTCCTCCCCGGCAGAGATGTGTGCAGGTGGTTGGGGCCTGCCCCTGCGTGTCTGGGCTCCCGTCCACAGCCCCAGCTCAGGGAAGCAGCTCCTGAGCCAAGACCTGTGGGAGGCGCAGGGGGCCCCGCCTGGAAGCCTAGTTTACAGCATGCGGGAAGCGAGCCTCCTCGGGAGAAGAGAAGGCAGCCCTGCTGTGTGCGGCTGTATTCACTGCTTTGGCGGAGCCGAGTGCGCCTCCAGTACGGCAGAGCTCCAGCTCTGCTCAGAGGCCCGATCTGGCAGAGTTGCTGGCGTGAGGCTGCTCTGCCCTGGGCGAGCCTTGCCCACACTTGCCTCGCGGCTAGGCTTCTAGTCCAGGAAGGAGCAGGCTGCGCGAGACTGGGAGATGCTACTGGCGCCTTCCTGGCCTCAGCTCCACTCCTGCCTTGCCTTTGCCCCTAGTCCCCAGGCGTTCTTGTGGAGGGCTTAGTTGCCGGTGGGTTGCACACTGCCAAGCGCTCCAGCAGTGAGGGCTCTATTAGAGGCAATGGGAGGGCAACTGCAGGGCTACTCCAGCGGTTGCTTGACCGCCCAGACTCAGCACAGCACGGAGAGCACAAGGCTCACAGGGCCCCTGGCTGTGGTCTGCAGCCCCACACACGCGGAGGCTGACTCGGTGAGCGCCCAGAAGGTGCCTGACAGACGTCATTTCCCTAGTGCTCTCCTCCCCAGCAGAGATGTGTGCAGGTGGTTGGGGCCTCCCCCTGCGTGTCTGGGCTCCCGTCCACAGCCCCAGCTCAGGGACGCAGCTCCTCAGCCAAGACCTGTAGGAGGCGCGGGGCGCCCCCGCCTGGAAGCCTAGTGCACAGCATGCGGGAAGCGAGCCTCCTTGGGAGAAGAGGAGGCAGCCCAGATGCGTGGGGCAGCAATCACTGCTTGGGCATAGCCGAGTGCGCCTCCTGTACGGCAGAGCTCCAGCTCTGCTCAGAGGCCCGATCTGGCAGAGTGCTGGCGTGAGGCTGCTCTGCCCTGGGCGAGCCTTGTCCAGACTTGCCTCGCCGCTAGGCTTCCAATCCAGAAAGGAGCGGGCTGCGCGAGACTGGGAGATGCTACTGGCGCCTTCCTGGCCTCAGCTCCACTCCTGCCTTGCCTTTGCACCTAGTTCCCAGGCGTTCTTGTGGAGGGATTAGTTGCCGGTGGGTTGCACACTGCCAAGCGCTCCAGCTTGAGGGCTCTATTAGAGGCAAAGTGAGGGCATCTGGAAGTCTATTCTTACGGTTGCTTGACCGCCCAGACTCAGCACAGCACGGAGAGCACAAGGCTCACAGGGCCCCTGGCTGTGGTCTGCAGCCCCACACACGCGGAGGCTGCCTCGGTGAGCGCCCAGAAGGTGCCTGACAGTCGTCATTTCCCTAGTGCTCTCCTCCCCGGCAGAGACGTGTGCAGGTGGTTGGGGCCTGCCCCTGCGTGTCTGGGCTCCCGTCCACAGCCCCAGCTCAGGGAAGCAGCTCCTGAGCCAAGACCTGTGGGAGGCGCAGGGGGCCCCGCCTGGAAGCTTAGTTTACAGCATGCGGGAAGCGAGCCTCCTCGGGAGAAGAGAAGGCAGCCCTGCTCTGTGCGGCTGTATTCACTGCTTTGGCGGAGCCGAGTGCGCCTCCAGTACGGCAGAGCTCCAGCTCTGCTCAGAGGCCCGATCTGGCAGAGTTGCTGGCGTGAGACTGCTCTTCCCTGGGCGAGCCTTGCCCACACTTGCCTCGCGGCTAGGCTTCCAGTCCAGGAAGGAGCAGGCTGCGCGAGACTGGGAGATGCTACTGGCGCTTTCCTGTTCTCAGCTCCACTCCTGCCTTGCCTTTTCCCCTAGTCCCCAGGCGTTCTTGTGGAGGGCTTAGTTGCCGGTGGGTTGCACACTGCCAAGCGCTCCAGCAGTGAGGGTTCTATTAGAGGCAATGGGAGGGCAACTGCAGGGCTCCTCCAGCGGTTGCTTGACCGCCCAGACTCAGCACAGCACGGAGAGCACAAGGCTCACAGGGCCCCTGGCTGGGGTCTGCAGCCCCACACACTCGGAGGCTGACTCGGTGAGCGCCCAGAAGGTGCCTGACAGACGTCATTTCCCTAGTGCTCTCCTCCCCGGCAGAGACGTGTGCAGGTGGTTGGGGCCTGCCCCTGCGTGTCTGGGCTCCCGTCCACAGCCCCAGCTCAGGGAAGCAGCTCCTGAGCCAAGACCTGTGGGAGGCGCAGGGCCCGCGCCTGGAAGCCTAGTTTACAGCATGCGGGAAGCGAGCCTCCTCGGGAGAAGAGAAGGCAGCCCTGCTGTGTGCGGCTGCATTCACTGCTTTGGCTGAGCCGAGTGCGCCTCCAGTACGGCAGAGCTCCAGCTCTGCTCACAGGCCCGATCTGGCAGAGTTGCTGGCGTGAGGCTGCTCTGCCCTGGGCGAGCCTTGCCCACACTTGCCTCGCGGCTAAGCTTCCAGTCCAGGAAGGAGCAGGCTGCGCGAGACTGGGAGATGCTACTGGCGCCTTCCTGGCCTCAGCTCCTCTCCTGCCTTGCCTTTGCACCTAGTCCTCAGGCGTTCTTGTGGAGGGCTTAGTTGCCGGTGTGTTGCACACTGCCAAGCGCTCCAGCAGTGAGGGCTCTATTAGAGGCAATGGGAGGGCAACTGAAGGGCTCCTCCAGTGGTTGCTTGACCGCGCAGACTCAGCACAGCACGGAGATCCCAAGGCTCACAGGGCCCCTGGCTGGGGTCTGCAGCCCCACACACTCGGAGGCTGACTCGGTGAGCGCCCAGAAGGTGCCTGACAGACGTCATTTCCCTAGTGCTCTCCTCCCCAGCAGAGATGTGTGCAGGTGGTTGGGGCCTGCCCCTGCGTGTCTGGGCTCCCGTCCACAGCCCCAGCTCAGGGAGGCAGCTCCTCAGCCAAGACCTGTAGGAGGCGCGGGGCGCCCCCGCCTGGAAGCCTAGTGCACAGCATGCGGGAAGCGAGCCTCCTTGGGAGAAGAGGAGGCAGCCCAGATGCGTGGGGCTGCAATCACTGCTTGGGCGGAGCCGAGTGCGCCTCCAGTACGGCAGAGCTCCAGCTCTGCTCAGAGGCCGGATCTGGCAGAGTGCTGGTGTGAGGCTGCTCTGCCCTGGGCGAGCCTTGCCCAGACTTGCCTCGCGGCTAGGCTTCCAATCCAGAAAGGAGTGGGCTGCGCGAGACTGGGAGATGCTACTGGCGCCTTCCTGGCCTCAGCTCCACTCCTGCCTTGCCTTTGCCCCTAGTCCCCAGGCGTTCTTGTGGAGGGCTTAGTTGCCGGTGGGTTGCACACTGCCAAGCGCTCCAGCAGTGAGGGCTCTATTAGAGGCAATGGGAGGGCAACTGCAGGGCTCCTCCAGCGGTTGCTTGACCGCCCAGACTCAGCACAGCACGGAGAGCACAAGGCTCACAGGGCCCCTGGCTGGGGTCTGCAGCCCCACACACGCGGAGGCTGACTCGGTGAGCGCCCAGAAGGTGCCTGACAGACGTCATTTCCCTAGTGCTCTCCTCCCCGGCAGAGACGTGTGCAGGTGGTTGGGTCTGCCCCTGCGTGTCTGGGCTCCCGTCCACAGCCCCACTCAGGGAAGCAGCTCCTCAGCCAAGACCTGTAGGAGGCGCGGGGCGCCCCCGCCTGGAAGCCTAGTGCACAGCATGCGGGAAGCGAGCCTCCTTGGGAGAAGAGGAGGCAGCCCAGATGCGTGGGGCTGCAATCACTGCTTGGGCGGAGCCGAGTGCGCCTCCAGTACGGCAGAGCTCCAGCTCTGCTCAGAGGCCCGATCTGGCAGAGTGCTGGCGTGAGGCTGCTCTGCCCTGGGCGAGCCTTGTCCAGACTTGCCTCGCGGCTAGGCTTCCAATCCAGAAAGGAGCGGGCTGCGCGAGACTGGGAGATGCTACTGGCGCCTTCCTGGCCTCAGCTCCACTCCTGCCTTGCCTTTGCACCTAGTTCCCAGGCGTTCTTGTGGAGGGCTTAGTTGCCGGTGGGTTGCACACTGCCAAGCGCTCCAGCTTGAGGGCTCTGTTAGAGGCAAAGTGAGGGCATATGGAACTCTATTATTACGGTTGCTTGACCGCCCAGACTCAGCACAGCACGGAGAGCACAAGGCTCACAGGGCCCCTGGCTGTGGTCTGCAGCCCCACACACGCGGAGGCTGACTCGGTGAGCGCCCAGAAGGTGCCTGACAGACGTCATTTCTCTAGTGCTCTCCTCCCCAGCAGAGACGTGTGCAGGTTTTTGGGGCCTGCCCCTGCGTGTCTGGGCTCCCGTCCACAGCCCCAGCTCAGGGAAGAAGCTCCAGAGCCAAGACCTGTGGGAGGCGCAGGGGGCCCCGCCTGGAAGCCTAGTTTACAGCATGCGGGAAGCGAGCCTCCTCGGGAGAAGAGAAGGCAGCCCTGCTGTGTGCGGCTGCATTCACTGCTTTGGCTGAGCCGAGTGCGCCTCCAGTACGGCAGAGCTCCAGCTCTGCTCAGAGGCCCGATCTGGCAGAGTTGCTGGCGTGAGGCTGCTCTGCCCTGGGCGAGCCTTGCCCAGACTTGCCTCGCGGCTAAGCTTCCAGTCCAGGAAGGAGCAGGCTGCGCGAGACTGGGAGATGCTACTGGCGCCTTCCTGGCCTCAGCTCCTCTCCTGCCTTGCCTTTGCACCTAGTTCCCAGGCGTTCTTGTGGAGGGCTTAGTTGCCGGTGTGTTGCACACTGCCAAGCGCTCCAGCAGTGAGGGCTCTATTAGAGGCAATGGGAGGGCAACTGCTGCGCTCCTCCAGCGGTTGCTTGACCGCCCAGACTCAGCACAGCACGGAGAGCACAAGGCTCACAGGGCCCCTGGCTGGGGTCTGCAGCCCCACACACGCGGAGGCTGACTCGGTGAGCGCCCAGAAGGTGCCTGACAAACGTCATTTCCCTAGTGCTCTCCTCCCCAGCAGAGACGTGTGCAGGTGGTTGGGGCCTGCCCCTGCGTGTCTGGGCTCCCGTCCACAGCCCCAGCTCAGGGAAGCAGCTCCTCAGCCAAGACCTGTAGGAGGCGCGGGGCGCCCCCGCCTGGAAGCCTAGTGCACAGCATGCGGGAAGCGAGCCTCCTTGGGAGAAGAGGAGGCAGCCCAGATGCGTGGGGCTGCAATCACTGCTTGGGCGGAGCCGAGTGCGCCTCCAGTACGGCAGAGCTCCAGCTCTGCTCAGAGGCCCGATCTGGCAGAGTGCTGGTGTGAGGCTGCTCTGCCCTGGGCGAGCCTTGCCCAGACTTGCCTCGCGGCTAGGCTTCAATCCAGAAAGGAGTGGGCTGCGCGAGACTGGGAGATGCTACTGGCGCCTTCCTGGCCTCAGCTCCACTCCTGCCTTGCCTTTGCACCTAGTTCCCAGGCGTTCTTGTGGAGGGCTTAGTTGCCGGTGGGTTGCACATTGCCAAGCGCTCCAGCTTGAGGGCTCTGTTAGAGGCAAAGTGAGGGCATCTGGAAGTCTATTATTATGGTTGCTTGACCGCCCAGACTCAGCACAGCACGGAGAGCACAAGGCTCACAGGGCCCCTGGCTGGGGTCTGCAGCCCCACACACGCGGAGGCTGACTCGGTGAGCGCCCAGAAGGTGCCTGACAGACGTCATTTCCCTAGTGTTCTCCTCCCCAGCAGAGACGTGTGCAGGTGGTTGGGGCCTGCCCCTGCGTGTCTGGGCTCCCGTCCACAGCCCCAGCTCAGGGAAGCAGCTCCTCAGCCAAGACCTGTAGGAGGCGCGGGGCGCCCCCGCCTGGAAGCCTAGTGCACAGCATGCGGGAAGCGAGCCTCCTTGGGAGAAGAGGAGGCAGCCCAGATGCGTGGGGCTGCAATCACTGCTTGGGCGGAGCCGAGTGCGCCTCCAGTACGGCAGAGCTCCAGCTCTGCTCAGAGGCCGGATCTGGCAGAGTGCTGGTGTGAGGCTGCTCTGCCCTGGGCGAGCCTTGCCCAGACTTGCCTCGCGGCTAGGCTTCCAATCCAGAAAGGAGTGGGCTGCGCGAGACTGGGAGATGCTACTGGCGCCTTCCTGGCCTCAGCTCCACTCCTGCCTTGCCTTTGCACCTAGTTCCCAGGCGTTCTTGTGGAGGGCTTAGTTGCCGGTGGGTTGCACACTGCCAAGCGCTCCAGCTTGAGAGCTCTGTTAGAGGCAAAGTGAGGGCATCTGGAATTCTATTATTACGTTTGCTTGACCGCCCAGACTCAGCACAGCACGGAGAGCACAAGGCTCACAGGGCCCCTGGCTGGGGTCTGCAGCCCCACACACGCGGAGGCTGACTCGGTGAGCGCCCAGAAGGTGCCTGACAGACGTCATTTCTCTAGTGCTCTCCTCCCCAGCAGAGCCCTGTGCAGGTTTTTGGGGCCTGCCCCTGCGTGTCTGGGCTCCCGTCCACAGCCCCAGCTCAGGGAAGCAGATCCTGAGTCAAGACCTGTGGGAGGCGCAGGGGGCCCCGCCTGGAAGCCTAGTTTACAGCATGCGGGAAGCGAGCCTCCTCGGGAGAAGAGAAGGCAGCCCTGCTGTGTGCGGCTGCATTCACTGCTTTGGCTGAGCCGAGTGCGCCTCCAGTACGGCAGAGCTCCAGCTCTGCTCAGAGGCCCGATCTGGCAGAGTTGCTGGCGTGAGGCTGCTCTGCCCTGGGCGAGCCTTGCCCAGACTTGCCTCGCGGCTAAGCTTCCAGTCCAGGAAGGAGCAGGCTGCGCGAGACTGGGAGATGCTACTGGCGCCTTCCTGGCCTCAGCTCCTCTCCTGCCTTGCCTTTGCACCTAGTCCTCAGGCGTTCTTGTGGAGGGCTTAGTTGCCGGTGGGTTGCACACTGCCAAGCGCTCCAGCAGTGAGGGCTCTATTAGAGGCAATGGGAGGGCAACTGAAGGGCTCCCCCAGCGGTTGCTTGACCGCCCAGCCTCAGCACAGCACGGAGAGCACAAGGCTCACAGGGCCCCTGGCTGGGGTCTGCAGCCCCACACACTCGGAGGCTGACTCGATGAGCGCCCAGAAGGTGCCTGACAGACGTCATTTCCCTAGTGCTCTCCTCCCCGGCAGAGACGTGTCCAGGTGGTTGGGGCCTGCCCCTTCGTGTCTGGGCTCCCGTCCACAGCCCCAGCTCAGGGAAGCAGCTCCTGAGCCAAGACCTGTGGGAGGCGCAGGGGGCCCCGCCTGGAAGCCTAGTTTACAGCATGCGGGAAGCGAGCCTCCTCGGGAGAAGAGAAGGCAGCCCTGCTGTGTGCGGCTGTATTCACTGCTTTGGCGGAGCCGAGTGCGCCTCCAGTACGGCAGAGCTCCAGCTCTGCTCAGAGGCCCGATCTGGCAGAGTTGCTGGCGTGAGGCTGCTCTGCCCTGGGCGAGCCTTGCCCACACTTGCCTCGCGGCTAGGCTTCCAGTCCAGGAAGGAGCAGGCTGCGCGAGACTGGGAGATGCTACTGGCGCCTTCCTGGCCTCAGCTCCACTCCTGCCTTGCCTTTGCCCCTAGTCCCCAGGCGTTCTTGAGGGCTTAGTTGCCGGTGGGTTGCACACTGCCAAGCGCTTCAGCAGTGAGGGTTCTATTAGAGGCAATGGGAGGGCAACTGCAGGTCTCCTCCAGCGGTTGCTTGACCGCCCAGACTCAGCACAGCACGGAGAGCACAAGGCTCACAGGGCCCCTGGCTGGGGTCTGCAGCCCCACACACGCGGAGGCTGACTCGGTGAGCGCCCAGAAGGTGCCTGACAGACGTCATTTCCCTAGTGCTCTACTCCCCAGCAGAGACGTGTGCAGGTGGTTGGGGCCTGCCCCTGCGTGTCTGGGCTCCCGTCCACAGCCCCACTCAGAGAAGCAGCTCCTCAGCCAAGACCTGTAGGAGGCGCGGGGCGCCCCCGCCTGGAAGCCTAGTGCACAGCATGCGGGAAGCGAGCCTCCTTGGGAGAAGAGGAGGCAGCCCAGATGCGTGGGGCTGCAATCACTGCTTGGGCGGAGCCGAGTGCGCCTCCAGTACGGCAGAGCTCCAGCTCTGCTCAGAGGCCCGACCTGGCAGAGTGCTGGCGTGAGGCTGCTCTGCCCTGGGCGAGCCTTGCCCAGACTTGCCTCGCGGCTAGGCTTCCAATCCAGAAAGGAGTGGGCTGCGCGAGACTGGGAGATGCTACTGGCGCCTTCCTGGCCTCAGCTCCACTCCTGCCTTGCCTTTGCACCTAGTTCCCAGGCGTTCTTGTGGAGGGCTTAGTTGCCGGTGGGTTGCACACTGCCAAGCGCTCCAGCTTGAGGGCTCTGTTAGAGGCAAAGTGAGGGCATCTGGAAGTCGATTATTACGGTTGCTTGACCGCCCAGACTCAACAGAGCACGGAGAGCACAAGGCTCACAGGGCCCCTGGCTGGGGTCTGCAGCCCCACACACGCGGAGGCTGACTCGGTGAGCGCCCAGAAGGTGCCTGACAGACGTCATTTCCCTAGTGCTCTCCTCCCCAGCAGAGATGTGTGCAGGTGGTTGGGGCCTGCCCCTGCGTGTCTGGGCTCCCGTCCACAGCCCCAGCTCAGGGACGCAGCTCCTCAGCCAAGACCTGTAGGAGGCGCGGGGAGCCCCCGCCTGGAAGCCTAGTGCACAGCATGCGGGAAGCGAGCCTCCTTGGGAGAAGAGGAGGCAGCCCAGATGCGTGGGGCTGCAATCACTGCTTGGGCAGAGCCGAGTGCGCCTCCAGTACGGCAGAGCTCCAGCTCTGCTCAGAGGCCCGATCTGGCAGAGTGCTGGCGGGAGGCTGCTCTGCCCTGGGCGAGCCTTGTCCAGACTTTCCTCGCGGCTAGGCTTCCAATCCAGAAATGAGCGGGCTGCGCGAGACTGGGAGATGCTACTGGCGCCTTCCTGGCCTCAGCTCCACTCCTGCCTTGCCTTTGCACCTAGTTCCCAGGCGTTCTTGTGGAGGGCTTAGTTGCCGGTGGGTTGCACACTGCCAAGCGCTCCAGCTTGAGGGCTCTGTTAGAGGCAAAGTGAGGGCATATGGAAGTCTATTATTACGGTTGCTTGACCGCCCAGACTCAGCACAGCACGGAGAGAACAAGGCTCACAGGGCCCCTGGCTGGGGTCTGCAGCCCCACACACTCGGAGGCTGACTCGGTGAGCGCCCAGAAGGTGCCTGACAGACGTCATTTCCCTAGTGCTCTCCTCCCCGGCAGAGATGTGTGCAGGTGGTTGGGGCCTGCCCCTGCGTGTCTGGGCTCCCGTCCACAGCCCCAGCTCAGGGAAGCAGCTCCTGAGCCAAGACCTGTGGGAGGCGCAGGGGGCCCCGCCTGGAAGCCTAGTTTACAGCATGCGGGAAGCGAGCCTCCTCGGGAGAAGAGAAGGCAGCCCTGCTGTGTGCGGCTGTATTCACTGCTTTGGCGGAGCCGAGTGCGCCTCCAGTACGGCAGAGCTCCAGCTCTGCTCAGAGGCCCGATCTGGCAGAGTTGCTGGCGTGAGGCTGCTCTGCCCTGGGCGAGCCTTGCCCACACTTGCCTCGCGGCTAGGCTTCTAGTCCAGGAAGGAGCAGGCTGCGCGAGACTGGGAGATGCTACTGGCGCCTTCCTGGCCTCAGCTCCACTCCTGCCTTGCCTTTGCCCCTAGTCCCCAGGCGTTCTTGTGGAGGGCTTAGTTGCCGGTGGGTTGCACACTGCCAAGCGCTCCAGCAGTGAGGGCTCTATTAGAGGCAATGGGAGGGCAACTGCAGGGCTACTCCAGCGGTTGCTTGACCGCCCAGACTCAGCACAGCACGGAGAGCACAAGGCTCACAGGGCCCCTGGCTGGGGTCTGCAGCCCCACACACGCGGAGGCTGACTCGGTGAGCGCCCAGAAGGTGCCTGACAGACGTCATTTCCCTAGTGCTCTCCTCCCCAGCAGAGATGTGTGCAGGTGGTTGGGGCCTCCCCCTGCGTGTCTGGGCTCCCGTCCACAGCCCCAGCTCAGGGACGCAGCTCCTCAGCCAAGACCTGTAGGAGGCGCGGGGCGCCCCCGCCTGGAAGCCTAGTGCACAGCATGCGGGAAGCGAGCCTCCTTGGGAGAAGAGGAGGCAGCCCAGATGCGTGGGGCAGCAATCACTGCTTGGGCATAGCCGAGTGCGCCTCCTGTACGGCAGAGCTCCAGCTCTGCTCAGAGGCCCGATCTGGCAGAGTGCTGGCGTGAGGCTGCTCTGCCCTGGGCGAGCCTTGTCCAGACTTGCCTCGCCGCTAGGCTTCCAATCCAGAAAGGAGCGGGCTGCGCGAGACTGGGAGATGCTACTGGCGCCTTCCTGGCCTCAGCTCCACTCCTGCCTTGCCTTTGCACCTAGTTCCCAGGCGTTCTTGTGGAGGGCTTAGTTGCCGGTGGGTTGCACACTGCCAAGCGCTCCAGCTTGAGGGCTCTGTTAGAGGCAAAGTGAGGGCATCTGGAAGTCTATTCTTACGGTTGCTTGACCGCCCAGACTCAGCACAGCACGGAGAGCACAAGGCTCACAGGGCCCCTGGCTGGGGTCTGCAGCCCCACACACGCGGAGGCTGACTCGGTGAGCGCCCAGAAGGTGCCTGACAGACGTCATTTCTCTAGTGCTCTCCTCCCCAGCAGAGACGTGTGCAGGTTTTTGGGGCCTGCCCCAGCGTGTCTGGGCTCCCGTCCACAGCCCCAGCTCAGGGAAGCAGCTCCTGAGCCAAGACCTGTGGGAGGCGCAGGGCCCCCGCCTGGAAGCCTAGTTTACAGCATGCGGGAAGCGAGCCTCCTCGGGAGAAGAGAAGGCAGCCCTGCTGTGTGCGGCTGCATTCACTGCTTTGGCTGAGCCGAGTGCGCCTCCTGTACGGCAGAGCTCCAGCTCTGCTCAGAGGCCCGATCTGGCAGAGTTGCTGGCGTGAGGCTGCTCTGCCCTGGGCGAGCCTTGCCCACACTTGCCTCGCGGCTAAGCTTCCAGTCCAGGAAGGAGCAGGCTGCGCGAGACTGGGAGATGCTACTGGCGCCTTCCTGGCCTCAGCTCCTCTCCTGCCTTGCCTTTGCACCTAGTCCTCAGGCGTTCTTGTGGAGGGCTTAGTTGCCGGTGTGTTGCACACTGCCAAGCGCTCCAGCAGTGAGGGCTCTGTTAGAGGCAATGGGAGGGCAACTGCTGCGCTCCTCCAGCGGTTGCTTGACCGCCCAGACTCAGCACAGCACGGAGAGCACAAGGCTCACAGGGCCCCTGGCTGGGGTCTGCAGCCCCACACACGCGGAGGCTGACTCGGTGAGCGCCCAGAAGGTGCCTGACAAACGTCATTTCCCTAGTGCTCTCCTCCCCAGCAGAGACGTGTGCAGGTTTTTGGGGCCTGCCCCAGCGTGTCTGGGCTCCCGTCCACAGCCCCAGCTCAGGGAAGCAGCTCCTCAGCCAAGACCTGTAGGAGGCGCGGGGCGCCCCCGCCTGGAAGCCTAGTGCACAGCATGCGGGAAGCGAGCCTCCTTGGGAGAAGAGGAGGCAGCCCAGATGCGTGGGGCTGCAATCACTGCTTGGGCGGAGCCGAGTGCGCCTCCAGTACGGCAGAGCTCCAGCTCTGCTCAGAGGCCCGATCTGGCAGAGTGCTGGTGTGAGGCTGCTCTGCCCTGGGCGAGCCTTGCCCAGACTTGCCTCGCGGCTAGGCTTCAATCCAGAAAGGAGTGGGCTGCGCGAGACTGGGAGATGCTACTGGCGCCTTCCTGGCCTCAGCTCCACTCCTGCCTTGCCTTTGCACCTAGTTCCCAGGCGTTCTTGTGGAGGGCTTAGTTGCCGGTGGGTTGCACACTGCCAAGCGCTCCAGCTTGAGGGCTCTGTTAGAGGCAAAGTGAGGGCATCTGGAAGTCTATTATTACGGTTGCTTGACCGCCCAGACTCAGCACAGCACGGAGAGCACAAGGCTCACAGGGCCCCTGGCTGGGGTCTGCAGCCCCACACACGCGGAGGCTGACTCGGTGAGCGCCCAGAAGGTGCCTGACAGACGTCATTTCCCTAGTGTTCTCCTCCCCAGCAGAGACGTGTGCAGGTGGTTGGGGCCTGCCCCTGCGTGTCTGGGCTCCCGTCCACAGCCCCAGCTCAGGGAAGCAGCTCCTCAGCCAAGACCTGTAAGAGGCGCGGGGCGCCCCCGCCTGGAAGCCTAGTGCACAGCATGCGGGAAGCGAGCCTCCTTGGGAGAAGAGGAGGCAGCACAGATGCGTGGGGCTGCAATCACTGCTTGGGCGGAGCCGAGTGCGCCTCCAGTACGGCAGAGCTCCAGCTCTGCTCAGAGGCCCGATCTGGCAGAATGCTGGCGTGAGGCTGCTCTGCCCTGGGCGAGCCTTGTCCAGACTTGCCTCGCGGCTAGGCTTCCAATCCAGAAAGGAGCGGGCTGCGCGAGACTGGGAGATGCTACTGGCGCCTTCCTGGCCTCAGCTCCACTCCTGCCTTGCCTTTGCACCTAGTTCCCAGGCGTTCTTGTGGAGGGCTTAGTTGCCGGTGGGTTGCACACTGCCAAGCGCTCCAGCTTGAGGGCTCTGTTAGAGGCAAAGTGAGGGCATCTGGAAGTCTATTATTACGGTTGCTTGACCGCCCAGACTCAGCACAGCACGGAGAGCACAAGGCTTACAGGGCCCCTGGCTGGGGTCTGCAGCTCCACACACGCGGAGGCTGACTCGGTGAGCGCCCAGAAGGTGCCTGACAGACGTCATTTCCCTAGTGCTCTCCTCCCCAGCAGAGATGTGTGCAGGTGGTTGGGGCCTGCCCCTGCGTGTCTGGGCTCCCGTCCACAGCCCCAGCTCAGGGAGGCAGCTCCTCAGCCAAGACCTGTAGGAGGCGCGGGGCGCCCCCGCCTGGAAGCCTAGTGCACAGCATGCGGGAAGCGAGCCTCCTTGGGAGAAGAGGAGGCAGCCCAGATGCGTGGGGCTGCAATCACTGCTTGGGCGGAGCCGAGTGCGCCTCCAGTACGGCAGAGCTCCAGCTCTGCTCAGAGGCCGGATCTGGCAGAGTGCTGGTGTGAGGCTGCTCTGCCCTGGGCGAGCCTTGCCCAGACTTGCCTCGCGGCTAGGCTTCCAATCCAGAAAGCAGTGGGCTGCGCGAGACTGGGAGATGCTACTGGCGCCTTCCTGGCCTCAGCTCCACTCCTGCCTTGCCTTTGCACCTAGTTCCCAGGCGTTCTTGTGGAGGGCTTAGTTGCCGGTGGGTTGCACACTGCCAAGCGCTCCAGCTTGAGAGCTCTGTTAGAGGCAAAGTGAGGGCATCTGGAAGTCTATTATTACGTTTGCTTGACCGCCCAGACTCAGCACAGCACGGAGAGCACAAGGCTCACAGGGCCCCTGGCTGGGGTCTGCAGCCCCACACACGCGGAGGCTGACTCGGTGAGCGCCCAGAAGGTGCCTGACAGACGTCATTTCCCTAGTGCTCTCCTCCCCAGCAGAGACGTGTGCAGGTGGTTGGGGCCTGCCCCTGCGTGTCTGGGCTCCCGTCCACAGCCCCAGCTCAGGGAAGCAGCTCCTGAGCCAAGACCTGTGGGAGGCGCAGGGGGCCCCGCCTGGAAGCCTAGTTTACAGCATGCGGGAAGCGAGCCTCCTCGGGAGAAGAGAAGGCAGCCCTGCTGTGTGCGGCTGTATTCACTGCTTTGGCGGAGCCGAGTGCGCCTCCAGTACGGCAGAGCTCCAGCTCTGCTCAGAGGCCCGATCTGGCAGAGTTGCTGGCGTGAGGCTGCTCTGCCCTGGGCAAGCCTTGCCCACACTTGCCTCGCGGCTAGGCTTCCAGTCCAGGAAGGAGCAGGCTGCGCGAGACTGGGAGATGCTACTGGCGCCTTCCTGGCCTCAGCTCCACTCCTGCCTTGCCTTTGCCCCTAGTCCCCAGGCGTTCTTGTGGAGGGCTTAGTTGCCGGGGGTTGCACACTGCCAAGCGCTCCAGCAGTGAGGGCTCTATTAGAGGCAATGGGAGGGCAACTGCAGGGCTCCTCCAGCGGTTGCTTGACCGCCCAGACTCAGCACAGCACGGAGAGCACAAGGCTCACACGGCCCCTGGCTGGGGTCTGCTTCCCCACACACGCGGAGGCTGACTCGGTGAGCGCCCAGAAGGTGCCTGACAGACGTCATTTCCCTAGTGCTCTCCTCCCCAGCAGAGATTTGTGCAGGTGGTTGGGGCCTGCCCCTGCGTGTCTGGGCTCCCGTCCACAGCCCCAGCTCAGGGAGGCAGCTCCTCAGCCAAGACCTGTAGGAGGAGCGGGGCGCCCCCGCCTGGAAGCCTAGTGCACAGCATGCGGGAAGCGAGCCTCCTTGGGAGAAGAGGAGGCAGCCCAGATGCGTGGGGCTGCAATCACTGCTTGGGCGGAGCCGAGTGCGCCTCCAGTACGGCAGAGCTCCAGCTCTGCTCAGAGGCCCGATCTGGCAGAGTGCTGGCGTGAGGCTGCTCTGCCCTGGGCGAGCCTTGTCCAGACTTGCCTCGCGGCTAGGCTTCCAATCCAGAAAGGAGCGGGCTGCGCGAGACTGAGAGATGCTACTGGCGCCTTCCTGGCCTCAGCTCCACTCCTGCCTTGCCTTTGCACCTAGTTCCCAGGCGTTCTTGTGGAGGGCTTAGTTGCCGGTGGGTTGCACACTGCCAAGCGCTCCAGCTTGAGGGCTCTGTTAGAGGCAAAGTGAGGGCATATGGAAGTCTATTATTACGGTTGCTTGACCGCCCAGACTCAGCACAGCACGGAGAGCACAAGGCTCACAGGGCCCCTGGCTGTGGTCTGCAGCCCCACACACGCGGAGGCTGACTCGGTGAGCGCCCAGAAGGTGCCTGACAGACGTCATTTCTCTAGTGCTCTCCTCCCCAGCAGAGCCCTGTGCAGGTTTTTGGGGCCTGCCCCTGCGTGTCTGGGCTCCCGTCCACAGCCCCAGCTCAGGGAAGCAGCTCCTGAGCCAAGACCTGTGGGAGGCGCAGGGGGCCCCGCCTGGAAGCCTAGTTTACAGCATGCGGGAAGCGAGCCTCCTCGGGAGAAGAGAAGGCAGCCCTGCTGTGTGCGGCTGCATTCACTGCTTTGGCTGAGCCGAGTGCGCCTCCAGTACGGCAGAGCTCCAGCTCTGCTCAGAGGCCCGATCTGGCAGAGTTGCTGGCGTGAGGCGGCTCTGCCCTGGGCGAGCCTTGCCCAGACTTGCCTCGCGGCTAAGCTTCCAGTCCAGGAAGGAGCAGGCTGCGCGAGACTGGGAGATGCTACTGGCGCCTTCCTGGCCTCAGCTCCTCTCCTGCCTTGCCTTTGCACCTAGTCCTCAGGCGTTCTTGTGGAGGGCTTAGTTGCCGGTGGGTTGCACACTGCCAAGCGCTCCAGCAGTGAGGGCTCTATTAGAGGCAATGGGAGGGCAACTGAAGGGCTCCCCCAGCGGTTGCTTGACCGCCCAGCCTCAGCACAGCACGGAGAGCACAAGGCTCACAGGGCCCCTGGCTGGGGTCTGCAGCCCCACACACTCGGAGGCTGACTCGATGAGCGCCCAGAAGGTGCCTGACAGACGTCATTTCCCTAGTGCTCTCCTCCCCGGCAGAGACGTGTCCAGGTGGTTGGGGCCTGCCCCTTCGTGTCTGGGCTCCCGTCCACAGCCCCAGCTCAGGGAAGCAGCTCCTGAGCCAAGACCTGTGGGAGGCGCAGGGGGCCCCGCCTGGAAGCCTAGTTTACAGCATGCGGGAAGCGAGCCTCCTCGGGAGAAGAGAAGGCAGCCCTGCTGTGTGCGGCTGTATTCACTGCTTTGGCGGAGCCGAGTGCGCCTCCAGTACGGCAGAGCTCCAGCTCTGCTCAGAGGCCCGATCTGGCAGAGTTGCTGGCGTGAGGCTGCTCTGCCCTGGGCGAGCCTTGCCCACACTTGCCTCGCGGCTAGGCTTCCAGTCCAGGAAGGAGCAGGCTGCGCGAGACTGGGAGATGCTACTGGCGCCTTCCTGGCCTCAGCTCCACTCCTGCCTTGCCTTTGCCCCTAGTCCCCAGGCGTTCTTGAGGGCTTAGTTGCCGGTGGGTTGCACACTGCCAAGCGCTTCAGCAGTGAGGGTTCTATTAGAGGCAATGGGAGGGCAACTGCAGGGCTCCTCCAGCGGTTGCTTGACCGCCCAGACTCAGCACAGCACGGAGAGCACAAGGCTCACAGGGCCCCTGGCTGGGGTCTGCAGCCCCACACACGCGGAGGCTGACTCGGTGAGCGCCCAGAAGGTGCCTGACAGACGTCATTTCCCTAGTGCTCTACTCCCCAGCAGAGACGTGTGCAGGTGGTTGGGGCCTGCCCCTGCGTGTCTGGGCTCCCGTCCACAGCCCCACTCAGAGAAGCAGCTCCTCAGCCAAGACCTGTAGGAGGCGCGGGGCGCCCCCGCCTGGAAGCCTAGTGCACAGCATGCGGGAAGCGAGCCTCCTTGGGAGAAGAGGAGGCAGCCCAGATGCGTGGGGCTGCAATCACTGCTTGGGCGGAGCCGAGTGCGCCTCCAGTACGGCAGAGCTCCAGCTCTGCTCAGAGGCCCGATCTGGCAGAGTGCTGGTGTGAGGCTGCTCTGCCCTGGGCGAGCCTTGCCCAGACTTTCCTCGCGGCTAGGCTTTCAATCCAGAAAGGAGCGGGCTGCGCGAGACTGGGAGATGCTACTGGCGCATTCCTGGCCTCAGCTCCACTCCTGCCTTGCCTTTGCACCTAGTTCCCAGGCGTTCTTGTGGAGGGCTTAGTTGCCGGTGGGTTGCACACTGCCAAGCGCTCCAGCTTGAGGGCTCTGTTAGAGGCAAAGTGAGGGCATCTGGAAGTCGATTATTACGGTTGCTTGACCGCCCAGACTCAACAGAGCACGGAGAGCACAAGGCTCACAGGGCCCCTGGCTGGGGTCTGCAGCCCCACACACGCGGAGGCTGACTCGGTGAGCGCCCAGAAGGTGCCTGACAGACGTCATTTCCCTAGTGCTCTCCTCCCCAGCAGAGATGTGTGCAGGTGGTTGGGGCCTGCCCCTGCGTGTCTGGGCTCCCGTCCACAGCCCCAGCTCAGGGACGCAGCTCCTCAGCCAAGACCTGTAGGAGGCGCGGGGAGCCCCCGCCTGGAAGCCTAGTGCACAGCATGCGGGAAGCGAGCCTCCTTGGGAGAAGAGGAGGCAGCCCAGATGCTTGGGGCTGCAATCACTGCTTGGGCAGAGCCGAGTGCGCCTCCAGTACGGCAGAGCTCCAGCTCTGCTCAGAGGCCCGATCTGGCAGAGTGCTGGCGGGAGGCTGCTCTGCCCTGGGCGAGCCTTGTCCAGACTTGCCTCGCGGCTAGGCTTCCAATCCAGAAAGGAGCGGGCTGCGCGAGACTGGGAGATGCTACTGGCGCCTTCCTGGCCTCAGCTCCACTCCTGCCTTGCCTTTGCACCTAGTTCCCAGGCGTTCTTGTGGAGGGCTTAGTTGCCGGTGGGTTGCACACTGCCAAGCGCTCCAGCTTGAGGGCTCTGTTATAGGCAAAGTGAGGGCATATGGAAGTCTATTATTACGGTTGCTTGACCGCCCAGACTCAGCACAGCACGGAGAGAACAAGGCTCACAGGGCCCCTGGCTGGGGTCTGCAGCCCCACACACTCGGAGGCTGACTCGGTGAGCGCCCAGAAGGTGCCTGACAGACGTCATTTCCCTAGTGCTCTCCTCCCCGGCAGAGACGTGTGCAGGTGGTTGGGGCCTGCCCCTGCGTGTCTGGGCTCCCGTCCACAGCCCCAGCTCAGGGAAGCAGCTCCTGAGCCAAGACCTGTGGGAGGCGCAGGGGGCCCCGCCTGGAAGCCTAGTTTACAGCATGCGGGAAGCGAGCCTCCTCGGGAGAAGAGAAGGCAGCCCTGCTGTGTGCGGCTGTATTCACTGCTTTGGCGGAGCCGAGTGCGCCTCCAGTACGGCAGAGCTCCAGCTCTGCTCAGAGGCCCGATCTGGCAGAGTTGCTGGCGTGAGGCTGCTCTGCCCTGGGCGAGCCTTGCCCACACTTGCCTCGCGGCTAAGCTTCCAGTCCAGGAAGGAGCAGGCTGCGCGAGACTGGGAGATGCTACTGGCGCCTTCCTGGCCTCAGCTCCTCTCCTGCCTTGCCTTTGCACCTAGTCCTCAGGCGTTCTTGTGGAGGGCTTAGTTGCCGGTGTGTTGCACACTGCCAAGCGCTCCAGCAGTGAGGGCTCTATTAGAGGCAATGGGAGGGCAACTGCTGCGCTCCTCCAGCGGTTGCTTGACCGCCCAGACTCAGCACAGCACGGAGAGCACAAGGCTCACACGGCCCCTGGCTGGGGTCTGCTTCCCCACACACGCGGAGGCTGACTCGGTGAGCGCCCAGAAGGTGCCTGACAGACGTCATTTCCCTAGTGCTCTCCTCCCCAGCAGAGATGTGTGCAGGTGGTTGGGGCCTGCCCCTGCGTGTCTGGGCTCCCGTCCACAGCCCCAGCTCAGGGAGGCAGCTCGTCAGCCAAGACCTGTAGGAGGAGCGGGGCGCCCCCGCCTGGAAGCCTAGTGCACAGCATGCGGGAAGCGAGCCTCCTTGGGAGAAGAGGAGGCAGCCCAGATGCGTGGGGCTGCAATCACTGCTTGGGCGGAGCCGAGTGCGCCTCCAGTACGGCAGAGCTCCAGCTCTGCTCAGAGGCCCGATCTGGCAGAGTGCTGGCGTGAGGCTGCTCTGCCCTGGGCGAGCCTTGTCCAGACTTGCCTCGCGGCTAGGCTTCCAATCCAGAAAGGAGCGGGCTGCGCGAGACTGGGAGATGCTACTGGCGCCTTCCTGGCCTCAGCTCCACTCCTGCCTTGCCTTTGCACCTAGTTCCCAGGCGTTCTTGTGGAGGGCTTAGTTGCCGGTGGGTTGCACACTGCCAAGCGCTCCAGCTTGAGGGCTCTGTTAGAGGCAAAGTGAGGGCATATGGAAGTCTATTATTACGGTTGCTTGACCGCCCAGACTCAGCACAGCACGGAGAGCACAAGGCTCACAGGGCCCCTGGCTGTGGTCTGCAGCCCCACACACGCGGAGGCTGACTCGGTGAGCGCCCAGAAGGTGCCTGACAGACGTCATTTCTCTAGTGCTCTCCTCCCCAGCAGAGCCCTGTGCAGGTTTTTGGGGCCTGCCCCTGCGTGTCTGGGCTCCCGTCCACAGCCCCAGCTCAGGGAAGCAGCTCCTGAGCCAAGACCTGTGGGAGGCGCAGGGGGCCCCGCCTGGAAGCCTAGTTTACAGCATGCGGGAAGCGAGCCTCCTCGGGAGAAGAGAAGGCAGCCCTGCTGTGTGCGGCTGTATTCACTGCTTTGGCGGAGCCGAGTGCGCCTCCAGTACGGCAGAGCTCCAGCTCTGCTCAGAGGCCCGATCTGGCAGAGTTGCTGGCGTGAGGCTGCTCTGCCCTGGGCGAGCCTTGCCCACACTTGCCTCGCGGCTAGGCTTCCAGTCCAGGAAGGAGCAGGCTGCGCGAGACTGGGAGATGCTACTGGCGCCTTCCTGGCCTCAGCTCCACTCCTGCCTTGCCTTTGCACCTAGTCCCCAGGCGTTCTTGTGGAGGGCTTAGTTGCCGGTGGGTTGCACACTGCCAAGTGCTCCAGCAGTGAGGGCTCTATTAGAGGCAATGGGAGGGCAACTGCAGGGCTCCTCCAGCGGTTGCTTGACCGCCCAGACTCAGCACAGCACGGAGAGCACAAGGCTCACAGGGCCCCTGGCTGGGGTCTGCAGCCCCACTCACGCGGAGGCTGACTCGGTGAGCGCCCAGAAGGTGCCTGACAGACGTCATTTCCCTAGTGCTCTCCTCCCCAGCAGAGATGTGTGCAGGTGGTTGGGGCCTGCCCCTGCGTGTCTGGGCTCCCGTCCACAGCCCCAGCTCAGGGAGGCAGCTCCTCAGCCAAGACCTGTAGGAGGCGCGGGGCGCCCCCGCCTGGAAGCCTAGTGCACAGCATGCGGGAAGCGAGCCTCCTTGGGAGAAGAGGAGGCAGCCCAGATGCGTGGGGCTGCAATCACTGCTTGGGCGGAGCCGAGTGCGCCTCCAGTACGGCAGAGCTCCAGCTCTGCTCAGAGGCCCGATCTGGCAGAGTGCTGGCGTGAGGCTGCTCTGCCCTGGGCGAGCCTTGTCCAGACTTGCCTCGCCGCTAGGCTTCCAATCCAGAAAGGAGCGGGCTGCGCGAGACTGGGAGATGCTACTGGCGCCTTCCTGGCCTCAGCTCCACTCCTGCCTTGCCTTTGCACCTAGTTCCCAGGCGTTCTTGTGGAGGGCTTAGTTGCCGGTGGGTTGCACACTGCCAAGCGCTCCAGCTTGAGGGCTCTATTAGAGGCAAAGTGAGGGCATCTGGAACTCTATTCTTACGGTTGCTTGACCGCCCAGACTCAGCACAGCACGGAGAGCACAAGGCTCACAGGGCCCCTGGCTGTGGTCTGCAGCCCCACACACGCGGAGGCTGACTCGGTGAGCGCCCAGAAGGTGCCTGACAGACGTCATTTCCCTAGTGCTCTCCTCCCCAGCAGAGACGTGTGCAGGTGGTTGGGGCCTGCCCCTGCGTGTCTGGGCTCCCGTCCGCAGCCCCAGCTCAGGGAAGCAGCTCCTGAGCCAAGACCTGTAGGAGGCGCGGGGCGCCCCCGCCTGGAAGCCTAGTGCACAGCATGCGGGAAGCGAGCCTCCTTGGGAGAAGAGGAGGCAGCCCAGATGCGTGGGGCTGCAATCACTGCTTGGGCGGAGCCGAGTGCGCCTCCAGTACGGCAGAGCTCCAGCTCTGCTCAGAGGCCCGATCTGGCAGAGTGCTGGCGTGAGGCTGCTCTGCCCTGGGCGAGCCTTGTCCAGACTTGCCTCGCGGCTAGGCTTCCAATCCAGTAAGGAGCGGGCTGCGCGAGACTGAGAGATGCTACTGGCGCCTTCCTGGCCTCAGCTCCACTCCTGCCTTGCCTTTAAACCTAGTTCCCAGGCCTTCTTGTGGAGGGCTTAGTTGCCGGTGGGTTGCACACTGCCAAGCGCTCCAGCTTGAGGGCTCTGTTAGAGGCAAAGTGAGGGCATATGGAAGTCTATTATTACGGTTGCTTGACCGCCCAGACTCAGCACAGCACGGAGAGCACAAGGCTCACAGGGCCCCTGGCTGTGGTCTGCAGCCCCACACACGCGGAGGCTGACTCGGTGAGCGCCCAAAAGGTGCCTGACAGACGTCATTTCTCTAGTGCTCTCCTTCCCAGCAGAGACGTGTGCAGGTTTTTGGGGCCTGCCCCTGCGTGTCTGGGCTCCCGTCAACAGCCCCAGCTCAGGGAAGCAGCTCCTGAGCCAAGACCTGTGGGAGGCGCAGGGGGCCCCGCCTGGAAGCCTAGTTTACAGCATGCGGGAAGCGAGCCTCCTCGGGAGAAGAGAAGGCAGCCCTGCTGTGTGCGGCTGTATTCACTGCTTGGGCGGAGCCGAGTGCGCCTCCAGTACGGCAGAGCTCCAGCTCTGCTCAGAGGCCCGATCTGGCAGAGTTGCTGGCGTGAGGCTGCTCTGCCCTGGGCGAGCCTTGCCCACACTTGCCTCGCGGCTAAGCTTCCAGTCCAGGAAGGAGCAGGCTGCGCGAGACTGGGAGATTCTACTGGCGCCTTCCTGGCCTCAGCTCCTCTCCTGCCTTGCCTTTGCACCTAGTTCCCAGGCGTTCTTGTGGAGGGCTTAGTTGCCGGTGTGTTGCACACTCCCAAGCGCTCCAGCAGTGAGGGCTCTATTAGAGGCAATGGGAGGGCAACTGCAGCGCTCCTCCAGCGGTTGCTTGACCGCCCAGACTCAGCACAGCACGGAGAGCACAAGGCTCACAGGGCCCCTGGCTGGGGTCTGCAGCCGCACACACGCGGAGGCTGACTCGGTGAGCGCCCAGAAGGTGCCTGACAAACGTCATTTCCCTAGTGCTCTCCTCCCCAGCAGAGACGTGTGCAGGTGGTTGGGGCCTGCCCCTGCGTGTCTGGGCTCCCGTCCACAGCCCCAGCTCAGGGAAGCAGCTCCTCAGCCAAGACCTGTAGGAGGCGCGGGGCGCCCCCGCCTGGAAGCCTAGTGCACAGCATGCGGGAAGCGAGCCTCCTTGGGAGAAGAGGAGGCAGCCCAGATGCGTGGGGCTGCAATCACTGCTTGGGCGGAGCCGAGTGCGCCTCCAGTACGGCAGAGCTCCAGCTCTGCTCAGAGGCCCGATCTGGCAGAGTGCTGGTGTGAGGCTGCTCTGCCCTGGGCGAGCCTTGCCCAGACTTGCCTCGCGGCTAGGCTTCCAATCCAGAAAGGAGTGGGCTGCGCGAGACTGGGAGATGATACTGGCGCCTTCCTGGCCTCAGCTCCACTCCTGCCTTGCCTTTGCACCTAGTTCCCAGGCGTTCTTGTGGAGGGCTTAGTTGCCGGTGGGTTGCACACTGCCAAGCGCTCCAGCTTGAGGGCTCTGTTAGAGGCAAAGTGAGGGCATCTGGAAGTCTATTATTACGTTTGCTTGACCGCCCAGACTCAGCACAGCACGGAGAGCACAAGGCTCACAGGGCCCCTGGCTGGGGTCTGCAGCCCCACACACGCGGAGGCTGACTCGGTGAGCGCCCAGAAGGTGCCTGACAGACGTCATTTCCCTAGTGCTCTCCTCCCCAGCAGAGACGTGTGCAGGTGGTTGGGGCCTGCCCCTGCGTGTCTGGGCTCCCGTCCACAGCCCCAGCTCAGGGAAGCAGCTCCTCAGCCAAGACCTGTGGGAGGCGCAGGGGGCCCCGTCTGGAAGCCTAGTTTACAGCATGCGGGAAGCGAGCCTCCTCGGGAGAAGAGAAGGCAGCCCTGCTGTGTGCGGCTGTATTCACTGCTTTGGCGGAGCCGAGTGCGCCTCCAGTACGGCAGAGCTCCAGCTCTGCTCAGAGGCCCGATCTGGCAGAGTTGCTGGCGTGAGGCTGCTCTGCCCTGGGCGAGCCTTGCCCACACTTGCCTCGCGGCTAGGCTTCTAGTCCAGGAAGGAGCAGGCTGCGCGAGACTGGGAGATGCTACTGGCGCCTTCCTGGCCTCAGCTCCACTCCTGCCTTGCCTTTGCCCCTAGTCCCCAGGCGTTCTTGTGGAGGGCTTAGTTGCCGGGGGTTGCACACTGCCAAGCGCTCCAGCAGTGAGGGCTCTATTAGAGGCAATGGGAGGGCAACTGCAGGGCTCCTCCAGCGGTTGCTTGACCGCCCAGACTCAGCACAGCACGGAGAGCACAAGGCTCACAGGGCCCCTGGCTGGGGTCTGCAGCCCCACACACGCGGAGGCTGACTCGGTGAGCGCCCAGAAGGTGCCTGACAGACGTCATTTCCCTAGTGCTCTCCTCCCCAGCAGAGATGTGTGCAGGTGGTTGGGGCCTGCCCCTGCGTGTCTGGGCTCCCGTCCACAGCCCCAGCTCAGGGAGGCAGCTCCTCAGCCAAGACCTGTAGGAGGCGCGGGGCGCCCCCGCCTGGAAGCCTAGTGCACAGCATGCGGGAAGCGAGCCTCCTTGGGAGAAGAGGAGGCAGCCCAGATGCGTGGGGCTGCAATCACTGCTTGCGCGGAGCCGAGTGCGCCTCCAGTACGGCAGAGCTCCAGCTCTGCTCAGAGGCCCGATCTGGCAGAGTGCTGGCGTGAGGCTGCTCTGCCCTGGGCGAGCCTTGTCCAGACTTGCCTCGCGGCTAGGCTTCCAATCCAGAAAGGAGCGGGCTGCGCGAGACTGGGAGATGCTACTGGCGCCTTCCTGGCCTCAGCTCCACTCCTGCCTTGCCTTTGCACCTAGTTCCCAGGCGTTCTTGTGGAGGGCTTAGTTGCCGGTGGGTTGCACACTGCCAAGCGCTCCAGCTTGAGGGCTCTGTTAGAGGCAAAGTGAGGGCATATGGAAGTCTATTATTACGGTTGCTTGACCGCCCAGACTCAGCACAGCACGGAGAGCACAAGGCTCACAGGGCCCCTGGCTGTGGTCTGCAGCCCCACACACGCGGAGGCTGACTCGGTGAGCGCCCAGAAGGTGCCTGACAGACGTCATTTCTCTAGTGCTCTCCTCCCCAGCAGAGACGTGTGCAGGTTTTTGGGGCCTGCCCCTGCGTGTCTGGGCTCCCGTCCACAGCCCCAGCTCAGGGAAGCAGCTCCTGAGCCAACACCTGTGGGAGGCGCAGGGGGCCCCGCCTGGAAGCCTAGTTTACAGCATGCGGGAAGCGAGCCTCCTCGGGAGAAGAGAAGGCAGCCCTGCTGTGTGCGGCTGCATTCACTGCTTTGGCTGAGCCGAGTGCGCCTCCAGTACGGCAGAGCTCCAGCTCTGCTCAGAGGCCCGATCTGGCAGAGTTGCTGGCGTGAGGCTGCTCTGCCCTGGGCGAGCCTTGTCCAGACTTGCCTCGCGGCTAAGCTTCCAGTCCAGGAAGGAGCAGGCTGCGCGAGACTGGGAGATGCTACTGGCGCCTTCCTGGCCTCAGCTCCTCTCCTGCCTTGCCTTTGCACCTAGTTCCCAGGCGTTCTTGTGGAGGGCTTAGTTGCCGGTGTATTGCACACTGCCAAGCGCTACAGCAGTGAGGGCTCTATTAGAGGCAATGGGAGGGCAACTGCAGCGCTCCTCCAGCGGTTGCTTGACCGCCCAGACTCAGCACAGCACGGAGAGCACAAGGCTCACAGGGCCCCTGGCTGGGGTCTGCAGCCCCACACACGCGGAGGCTGACTCGGTGAGCGCCCAGAAGGTGCCTGACAAACGTCATTTCCCTAGTGCTCTCCTCCCCAGCAGAGACGTGTGCAGGTGGTTGGGGCCTGCCCCTGCGTGTCTGGGCTCCCGTCCACAGCCCCAGCTCAGGGAAGCAGCTCCTCAGCCAAGACCTGTAGGAGGCGCGGGGCGCCCCCGCCTGGAAGCCTAGTGCACAGCATGCGGGAAGCGAGCCTCCTTGGGAGAAGAGGAGGCAGCCCAGATGCGTGGGGCTGCAATCACTGCTTGGGCGGAGCCGAGTGCGCCTCCAGTACGGCAGAGCTCCAGCTCTGCTCAGAGGCCCGATCTGGCAGAGTGCTGGCGTGAGGCTGCTCTGCCCTGGGCGAGCCTTGTCCAGACTTGCCTCGCGGCTAGGCTTCCAATCCAGAAAGGAGCGGGCTGCGCGAGACTGGGAGATGCTACTGGCGCCTTCCTGGCCTCAGCTCCACTCCTGCCTTGCCTTTGCACCTAGTTCCCAGGCGTTCTTGTGGAGGGCTTAGTTGCCGGTGGGTTGCACACTGCCAAGCGCTCCAGCTTGAGGGCTCTGTTAGAGGCAAAGTGAGGGCATATGGAAGTCTATTATTACGGTTGCTTGACCGCCCAGACTCAGCACAGCACGGAGAGCACAAGGCTCACAGGGCCCCTGGCTGGGGTCTGCAGCCCCACACACGCGGAGGCTGACTCGGTGAGCGCCCAGAAGGTGCCTGACAGACGTCATTTCCCTAGTGCTCTCCTCCCCAGCAGAGACGTGTGCAGGTGGTTGGGGCCTGCCCCTGCGTGTCTGGGCTCCCGTCCACAGCCCCAGCTCAGGGAAGCAGCTCCTCAGCCAAGACCTGTGGGAGGCGCAGGGGGCCCCGTCTGGAAGCCTAGTTTACAGCATGCGGGAAGCGAGCCTCCTCGGGAGAAGAGAAGGCAGCCCTGCTGTGTGCGGCTGTATTCACTGCTTTGGCGGAGCCGAGTGCGCCTCCAGTACGGCAGAGCTCCAGCTCTGCTCAGAGGCCCGATCTGGCAGAGTTGCTGGCGTGAGGCTGCTCTGCCCTGGGCGAGCCTTGCCCACACTTGCCTCGCGGCTAGGCTTCTAGTCCAGGAAGGAGCAGGCTGCGCGAGACTGGGAGATGCTACTGGCGCCTTCCTGGCCTCAGCTCCACTCCTGCCTTGCCTTTGCCCCTAGTCCCCAGGCGTTCTTGTGGAGGGCTTAGTTGCCGGGGGTTGCACACTGCCAAGCGCTCCAGCAGTGAGGGCTCTATTAGAGGCAATGGGAGGGCAACTGCAGGGCTCCTCCAGCGGTTGCTTGACCGCCCAGACTCAGCACAGCACGGAGAGCACAAGGCTCACAGGGCCCCTGGCTGGGGTCTGCAGCCCCACACACGCGGAGGCTGACTCGGTGAGCGCCCAGAAGGTGCCTGACAGACGTCATTTCCCTAGTGCTCTCCTCCCCAGCAGAGATGTGTGCAGGTGGTTGGGGCCTGCCCCTGCGTGTCTGGGCTCCCGTCCACAGCCCCAGCTCAGGGAGGCAGCTCCTCAGCCAAGACCTGTAGGAGGCGCGGGGCGCCCCCGCCTGGAAGCCTAGTGCACAGCATGCGGGAAGCGAGCCTCCTTGGGAGAAGAGGAGGCAGCCCAGATGCGTGGGGCTGCAATCACTGCTTGCGCGGAGCCGAGTGCGCCTCCAGTACGGCAGAGCTCCAGCTCTGCTCAGAGGCCCGATCTGGCAGAGTGCTGGCGTGAGGCTGCTCTGCCCTGGGCGAGCCTTGTCCAGACTTGCCTCGCGGCTAGGCTTCCAATCCAGAAAGGAGCGGGCTGCGCGAGACTGGGAGATGCTACTGGCGCCTTCCTGGCCTCAGCTCCACTCCTGCCTTGCCTTTGCACCTAGTTCCCAGGCGTTCTTGTGGAGGGCTTAGTTGCCGGTGGGTTGCACACTGCCAAGCGCTCCAGCTTGAGGGCTCTGTTAGAGGCAAAGTGAGGGCATATGGAAGTCTATTATTACGGTTGCTTGACCGCCCAGACTCAGCACAGCACGGAGAGCACAAGGCTCACAGGGCCCCTGGCTGTGGTCTGCAGCCCCACACACGCGGAGGCTGACTCGGTGAGCGCCCAGAAGGTGCCTGACAGACGTCATTTCTCTAGTGCTCTCCTCCCCAGCAGAGACGTGTGCAGGTTTTTGGGGCCTGCCCCTGCGTGTCTGGGCTCCCGTCCACAGCCCCAGCTCAGGGAAGCAGCTCCTGAGCCAACACCTGTGGGAGGCGCAGGGGGCCCCGCCTGGAAGCCTAGTTTACAGCATGCGGGAAGCGAGCCTCCTCGGGAGAAGAGAAGGCAGCCCTGCTGTGTGCGGCTGCATTCACTGCTTTGGCTGAGCCGAGTGCGCCTCCAGTACGGCAGAGCTCCAGCTCTGCTCAGAGGCCCGATCTGGCAGAGTTGCTGGCGTGAGGCTGCTCTGCCCTGGGCGAGCCTTGTCCAGACTTGCCTCGCGGCTAAGCTTCCAGTCCAGGAAGGAGCAGGCTGCGCGAGACTGGGAGATGCTACTGGCGCCTTCCTGGCCTCAGCTCCTCTCCTGCCTTGCCTTTGCACCTAGTTCCCAGGCGTTCTTGTGGAGGGCTTAGTTGCCGGTGTATTGCACACTGCCAAGCGCTACAGCAGTGAGGGCTCTATTAGAGGCAATGGGAGGGCAACTGCAGCGCTCCTCCAGCGGTTGCTTGACCGCCCAGACTCAGCACAGCACGGAGAGCACAAGGCTCACAGGGCCCCTGGCTGGGGTCTGCAGCCCCACACACGCGGAGGCTGACTCGGTGAGCGCCCAGAAGGTGCCTGACAAACGTCATTTCCCTAGTGCTCTCCTCCCCAGCAGAGACGTGTGCAGGTGGTTGGGGCCTGCCCCTGCGTGTCTGGGCTCCCGTCCACAGCCCCAGCTCAGGGAAGCAGCTCCTGAGCCCAGACCTGTGGGAGGCGCAGGGGGCCCCGCCTGGAAGCCTAGTTTACAGCATGCGGGAAGCGAGCCTCCTTGGGAGAAGAGAAGGCAGCCCTGCTGTGTGCGGCTGCATTCACTGCTTTGGCTGAGCCGAGTGCGCCTCCAGTACGGCAGAGCTCCAGCTCTGCTCAGAGGCCCGATCTGGCAGAGTTGCTGGCGTGAGGCTGCTCTGCCGTGGGCGAGCCTTGCCCAGACTTGCCTAGCGGCTAAGCTTCCAGTCCAGGAAGGAGCAGGCTGCGCGAGACTGGGAGATGCTACTGGCGCCTTCCTGGCCTCAGCTCCTCTCCTGCCTTGCCTTTGCACCTAGTCCTCAGGCGTTCTTGTGGAGGGCTTAGTTGCCGGTGGGTTGCACACTGCCAAGCGCTCCAGCAGTGAGGGCTCTATTAGAGGCAATGGGAGGGCAACTGAAGGGCTCCCCCAGCGGTTGCTTGACCGCCCAGCCTCAGCACAGCACGGAGAGCACAAGGCTTACAGGGCCCCTGGCTGGGGTCTGCAGCCCCACACACTCGGAGGCTGACTCGGTGAGCGCCCAGAAGGTGCCTGACAGACGTCATTTCCCTAGTGCTCTCCTCCCCGGCAGAGACGTGTGCAGGTGGTTGGGGCCTGCCCCTGCGTGTCTGGGCTCCCGTCCACAGCCCCACTCAGAGAAGCAGCTCCTCAGCCAAGACCTGTAGGAGGCGCGGGGCGCCCCCGCCTGGAAGCCTAGTGCACAGCATGCGGGAAGCGAGCCTCCTTGGGAGAAGAGGAGGCAGCCCAGATGCGTGGGGCTGCAATCACTGCTTGGGCGGAGCCGAGTGCGCCTCCAGTACGGCAGAGCTCCAGCTCTGCTCAGAGGCCCGATCTGGCAGAGTTGCTGGCGTGAGGCTGCTCTGCCCTGGGCGAGCCTTGCCCAGACTTGCCTCGCGGCTAGGCTTCCAGTCCAGGAAGGAGCGGGCTGCCCGAGACTGGGAGATGCTACTGGCGCCTTCCTGGCCTCAGCTCCACTCCTGCCTTGCCTTTGCCCCTCGTCCCCAGGCGTTCTTGTGGAGGGCTTAGTTGCCGGTGGGTTGCACACTGCCAAGCGCTCCAGCAGTGAGGGCTCTATTAGAGGCAATGGGAGGGCAACTGCAGGGCTCCTCCAGCGGTTGCTTGACCGCCCAGACTCAGCACAGCACAGAGAGCACAAGGCTCACAGGGCCCCTGGCTGGGGTCTGCAGCCCCACACATGCGGAGGCTGACTCGGTGAGCGCCCAGAAGGTGCCTGACAGACGTCATTTCCCTAGTGCTCTACTCCCCAGCAGAGACGTGTGCAGGTGGTTGGGGCCTGCCCCTGCGTGTCTGGGCTCCAGTCCACAGCCCCACTCAGGGAAGCAGCTCCTCAGCCAAGACCTGTAGGAGGCGCGGGGCGCCCCCGCCTGGAAGCCTAGTGCACAGCATGCGGGAAGCGAGCCTCCTTGGGAGAAGAGGAGGCAGCCCAGATGCGTGGGGCTGCAATCACTGCTTGGGCGGAGCCGAGTGCGCCTCCAGTACGGCAGAGCTCCAGCTCTGCTCAGAGGCCCGATCTGGCAGAGTGCTGGTGTGATGATGCTCTGCCCTGGGCGAGCCTTGCCCAGACTTGCCTCGCGGCTAGGCTTCCAATCCAGAAAGGAGTGGGCTGCGCGAGACTGGGAGATGCTACTGGCGCCTTCCTGGCCTCAGCTCCACTCCTGCCTTGCCTTTGCACCTAGTTCCCAGGCGTTCTTGTGGAGGGCTTAGTTGCAGGTGGGCTGCACACTGCCAAGCGCTCCAGCTTGAGGGCTCTGTTAGAGGCAAAGTGAGGGCATCTGGAAGTCTATTATTACGGTTGCTTGACCGCCCAGACTCAGCACAGCACGG